>NC_057740.1:16047551-16050547 GCF_004010195.1 Chiloscyllium plagiosum
GTGATCTATATGGACTTCAGTAAGGCGTTTGACAAGGTTCCCCATGGGAGACTGATTAGCAAGGTTAGATCTCATGGAATACAGGGAGGACTAGCCATTTGGATACAGAATTGGCTCAAAGGGAGAAGACAGAGGGTGGTGGTGGAGGGTTGTTTTTCAGACTGGAGGCCTGTGACCAGTGGAGTGCCACAAGGATTGGTGCTGGGCTCTCTATGTTTTGTCATTTACATAAATGATTTGGATGCGAGGTACAGTTAGTAAGTTTGTAGATGACACCAAAATTGGAGGTGTAGTGGACAGTGAAGAGGGTTACCTCAGATTACAACAGGATCTTGACCAGATAGACCAATGGGCTGAGAAGTAGAGTCAGCTTGAGACAGGAGACTATTGTAATAGATGGAATAGCTAAATATCTATCATGACAGGTTAGGCTGGAATGGAAGACCCTGTAGCAGAGGTGATAATAAATATCTAACTGTGACATTAGAATAGCATTAAGTAGAATGTACAACTAAAGAGATAATGGGAAATAACATCACTGGTTTATTGTGTAGCTGGAAAGAGGTACTTTGATTAATATAGTTGGACATGCTGATAAGCTTAAAAATGTGTTGCTGGAAAAGCACAGCAGGTCAGGCAGCATTAAAGGAGAAGGAGAATCTACATTTCAGGCATAAGCCCTTCTTCCTGAAGAAGGGCTTATGCCCGAAATGTCGATTCTCCTTCTTTGATGCTGCCTGACCTGCTGCGCTTTTCCAGCAACACATTTTTAAGCTCTGATCCCCAGCATCTGCAGTCCTCACTTTCTCCACACTGATAAGCTAACAGAAATAGGATTTTAAAAAATATAAAAACCCTGAGGTTCATGGGCATTCGAGAATCTGCTTTCTCAGTGTCAGTTTTTGTTTGCAAATGAAAGACTTACTTCTTGAAGAATTCTCTGCATCTCCTGGTGATTCTGTACATTTTCTCCACCAGAAACAGTGAGGACTGCGGATGCTGGAGATCAGAGTTGAGAGTTTGTTGCTGGAAAAGCACAGCAAGTCAGGCAGCATCCGAGGAGCAGGAAAATCGACGTTTCGGCCGGAGTTTTATTGCTGATGAAGGGCTCCTGCCCGAAATGTCGATTTTCCCGCTCCTGGGATGCTGCCTGACCTGCTGTGCTTTTCCAACAACACACTCAACGCTATAAGTTATTGTCGCGGTGGTCCCCACCCACCCCCCATCATTATGTAGAGTCAGCATTATGGACTTGCTGGTTGTCTAACCTCCTCAGATCGAGCAATCTGATTACCTAACGTCCGTGTTGACACATGGCTCAAATGAGACCCACTCAATTAGGTAATAGGTCCATCATAACATTTCAAAAGTACATAACGGCAATTACGTCCACGTACCTACAGTCTTTCGCCAGTGTGAAACAGATGAAATACAGAACCTCTGATAAAAACACAAAAGCTAACATCATTGTATTGAATAATATCCAACGCGAACAAATTGAATTTATATCTGCAACGGCCAATTCCGCTTTTTCTCGCATTCCTCTCCGAGCCCCGACTTGAACTACAACTCCGATTGGTCGCTTTCAAAGCAACGGTCCCGCTCGAGAGCCAGCACGTGAGGCCACTTCTTCACCGCTTCGTCCAACCGCCTTTGCAGGCGCTGATAGACTCCTGAACAGGAGTTGGGTATGCAGCAAAACAAAGGAATATTAATCAAAGTTTGTTACAAATTGGTATAGACAGTTTGACACAAAGGAAATGGCAGTCAGGGATAATGACGTAAGCATGTAATACTAGGTTGGGGTGAACTTTCCTATTTTCCATGCTTTACAGTTTTTGACAAAATTCTGTAGTGTTTAAAAAAAGAACTAGAATGACCGTGGGGCCGGGTGTTAGTTACATTTGCCTCAGCATGTGAAGCTGTTAAGTCATTCAATAACACCATCTACTTAACCTCTCCCCTCCCATATGATGCCCCTATTCTTTATTTATTACCCAAAATTCGATCAATTACTGTTTTAAGTATGCTCACTGGGTCTCCATATTCCTTTGCAATAGAGAATTACAGATTTATAATTCAGACCAGTTATTTCTCCTCAACTTAATCCAATCTTATCTGAGACTGGCCCTTCTAGACTCATTGGTCAGGGAAAATATTCAGCATCTAACCTTGTCAACCTCTGAAGAATTTTTGTTTCACTCAAATCACCTCATTCTTCTCAACACAAGGGAATATAAATTTAGTATGTCAACCTGTCCTCATCAAACAATCTTTTCATCCCAGGAATCAGACTCTTGAACCTTTCTTTGTTGCATTCATTCTAGAACGAGTTATAACCATTGTCAGGTAAGGAATCCAGGGAGTTCACAGCTGAATATCCCAGGATTTAGATGTTTAAGGTGTGAGAGATGTAAAGGTGGTGAGGGAGTTGTATTACTGGTGAAGGAGTATCACAGCTGTACTGAGGTAGGATATATCAGAGAACTCATGCAGCAATATGGGTAGAATTCAGGAATCAGAAAGGTGAAATCACAATGCTGAGGGTATACTACAGGCCTTCTAACAGCCAGCAGGAGATAGAGGAGAGAATATGTCGACAGATTTTGGAAAGATGTAAGAACAGCAGGGTTGTTGTGGTTGGTTTTAACTTCCCCTATATTGATTGGGACTCACTTCGTGCTAGGGGCCGTCACCACGCAGGAATCAGAAAGGTGAAATCACAATGCTGAGGGTATACTACAGGCCTTCTAACAGCCAGCAGGAGATAGAGGAGAGAATATGTCGACAGATTTTGGAAAGATGTAAGAACAGCAGGGTTGTTGTGGTTGGTTTTAACTTCCCCTATATTGATTGGGACTCACTTCGTGCTAGGGGCCGTCACCACGTCTAACCCCGCCCCCCCGCCGCGTTCCGTCACCGCGCCTAACCCCGCCCCCCCGCCGGTCTCCATCACCATGTCCAACTCCGCCCCCACGCCGACCTCTGTCCCCGCC
>NC_057740.1:16052978-16082435 GCF_004010195.1 Chiloscyllium plagiosum
GCACAGCATTTCCACTCCCCCTCCCACTCCACCGAGGATATGCAGGTCATTGGACTCATCCACCGCCAAACCACAACAACGGGACGGTCGGAGGAGGAGCGTCTTATCTTCCGACTGGGAACCCTCCAACCACAGGGGATGAACTTGGACTTCACCAGTTTCTTCATCCCCCCTCCCCTTGTCTCAGCCGAATCCCTCCAGCCCGGCTCCGCCTTCCTGACCTGCAGTCTTCTTGTTGACCTCTCCGCCTCCATCCTACTCCGACCTATCACCCTCACCTTGACCTCTTTCCACCTATCACATTTCCAACGCCCCTCCTCCAAGTCCCTCCTCCCTACCTTTTATCTTCTCCTGCTGAACACTCTCTGCTCATTCCTGAAGAAGGGCCTGTGCCCGAAACGTCGAATCTCCTGTTCCCTGGATGCTGCCTGACCTGCTGTGCTGTTCCAGCAATAAAGTTTCAACTTAAATTGGGGGAAGGCAAACTACAACAATATTCGACAGGAACTGCAGAATAGGTGAAAGTGGATAGTGCAGACGCTGGAAATTAGAGTCAAGATTAGAGTGGTGCTGGAAAAGCACAGCAGGTCAGGCAGCATCCGAGGAGCAGGAAAATGTTGATTGGAGGTGGCTGTTTGAGGGTAAATCCACATCAGACATGTGGGAGTCTTTCAAACGGCAGTTGATAAGAGTTCAGGAATGGCACATTCTTGTGAGAATAATGGATAGGTATGGAAAGTTGCATGAACCTTGGATGACAAGGATGTTACCCCTTGGTCAAAAAGAAATAGGAGCACTTGCAGTATATAAGGAAAGTAGGAAAAATCTTAAACAATGAATTAAAAGGGTTATGAAAAGTATTTAGCAAACAGGATTAAGGAGAATCCCGAGGCATTTTATAGATTTAGATTAGATTACAGTGTGGAAACAGGCCCTTCGGCCCAACAAGTCCACACCGACCCGCCAAAGCGAAACCCACCATACCCCTACATTTACCCCTTACCTAACACGACAGGCAATTTAGTATGGCCAATTCACCTGACTCTGCACATCTTTGGATGGTGGGAGGAAACCGGAGCACCCCCATGCAGACACGGGGAGAACGTGCAAACTCCACACAGTCAGTCGTCTGAGGCGGGAATTGAACCCGGGTCTCTGGCGCTGTGAGGCAGCAGTGCTAACCACTGTGCCACTGTGCTGCCCACAATATACATATTAAGAAAGCAAGAGGGTAGCCAGAGAAAGGGTTGGCTCACTCAAAGACAAAGGAAGAAATCTATGTGTAGAGCCAGAAGAGGTAGGTGGGGTCTTAAACGAATACTTTGTGCATTCACCAAATAGAAGGAATTTTGGGAGGATGATCTCAGGGAAGGGAGAGTCAAATTTCAAACCAGGTTGCCGTTTAAAAGGAAGAGGTGTTGTGCGTCCTAAGAAGTATTAAGGTAGGTAAGTCCCCTGATCCTGATGGGATCTATCCCAGAATATTGAGGGAGGCAAGAGAACAAATTTCTGGAGCATTGTCAGACATCTTTGTATCCTCTATGGCCACAGTTGAGGACTGGAGAATAGCCAACGTTGTCCCATTTTTTAAGAAGGGTAGCAGGGATAATCCAGGAAATTTCAGGCCTGTGAGCCTCACGTCAGTGATAGGGAAATAATTGGAAAAGATTCTTAGGGACAAGATCTGTACAAGTTTAGAAGCAAATGGACTCACTCATTAGCATAGACAGCATGATTTTGTGCAGGAAAGATCATGCCTCACTAACTTGATTAAGTTTTTTGAGAAGACAATGAAGATGATTGATGATAGAAAAGAGGTTGTCCACATGGACATTAGTAAAGCCTTTGCTAAGGTCCTTCATGGCAGACTGGTATAAAAGGTGAAGTCACAGGGTATCAGAGGTGAGATGGCAAAATGGATATGGAACTGGCTTAGTCAAAGAAGACAAAGGGTAGTGGTGGAAGGAAGCTTTTCAGAACTGAGATTTGTGACTAGTGGTGTTCATAAACCTTGCTTGGGTCCCACATTTAAAAGATCGTAGAGTCCCTACAGTGTGGGGGCAGGCCATTCAGCCCATGTAGTCCACACCAACACCCCAAAGAGCATCCAACCAGAACCATGCCCTACCCTATCCCTGTAACTCTGCATTTTCCATGGCTAATTCACACATTCCTGGACACTACAGGCAATTTAGCATGGCCAATCCACCTAACCTGCACATCTTTGGACTGTGGGAGGAAACTGGAGCACCCAGAGGAAACCCACACAAACAGCTAACCACCGAGCCACTGTGCCATCCCTGTGCTAGGACCTCTGCTGTTCGTGATCTCCATAAATGATTTGGAGGAAAATGTAGTTTGTCTAATTAGTAAGTCTGTGGACAATACAAAGATTGCTGGAGTTGCAGATGATGAGGACGATTATCAGAGGATACAAAACGATTTGGATCAGTTAGAGGCATGGTCAGAAAAATGGCAGATGGAGTTTAATCTGGGCAAATATGAGGTGATGCATTTTGGAAGGTAAATTACAAGTGAAAATTATGCAGTGAATGGCAGAAAGTTTAGGAGTATTGGTATGCAGGGGGATCAGTTTGTGCAGGTCCACAGATTACAGAGCAGGTAGATAACAGTAAAAAAGGTCTATGGCATGCTTGCCTTCATTGATAGGGGCATTGAGAATAAGGATAGACAAGGTATGCTGTAGCTTAAGTTTTTTTAGGGCACACATGGAATATTGCATATGGTTCTGGTCACAATACTCCTAGAAAAGATGTGGATGTTTTGGAGAGGGTTCAAAAAAGGTTTACCAAGACATTCTCTGGTATGGGGGATTTTAGCTATGATAAATGGTTCAATAGAATGGGTTTATTTTCACTGCAACGCAGGAGGTTGCGTGGTGACCTTAAGGCAGTTTATAAGATTGTGGATGGTGTAGATAAAGTGGAAAGTATGATGCTTATTCCCAGGCTGGAGGGGGTCAACTACTAGGGGACACAGATTCAAGGTGTGGGGGGAGAAGTTTAAAAGAGGTGCATGAGGCAAGCTTTTAACACAAAGAGTGGTGAGTGCCTGGTACGCTTGCCAGAGAAGGTGGTAAAAGCAAACACAATAGCAGCATTCAAGAAACATTTGGCGAATACATGAATGGGAAGGGAATAAAGCGATATGGTTCCTGCATATGAAGACAGTTTTAATATGGAAGGCAAAATGTGTCAGCACAGTCTTGAAAGGCTGAAGGTCCTGTTCCTGTGCTGTATTGTTCTTTCTCCGTTGAGCCCAAAACCACACTTCATGGTTTTGTGTGACCATATACAATTGCAGTTAATCTAACACCTCAATCCCATTTTAATAAGAGTTATTTACATAATTCATTGTCATGACTGAAGTTAGTTGCAATTATGTTTATACTTACTCCAAATGGGCCTTCATTTAGCTGTCCAGACATGTTTGGCCAAATTGTTAGCAACAGTCCAGGGGAAATGAGATTTAGCACTGCTGTTAATATCATTGGCTTCATCAGCAATCTATCAACTTCAGTGACAGTCTACCAGAACGGAATTTTCACCTCTAGAGTTTAAGTTCAGCAGTGGGCCTGGAAGCGGGATTCACTTATCTCAGTGGATGCCAACATTTCTCGAGTGATTTTCTGTTTTTTATGGATCATTGCGTATTTTTGCACAAAAGCAATGGCATACCGGGGAGATATTTAGCTTGATGAGTACATCTACCAGAATAGACTTTAGATACAACCCAATGAACACATCTGGTTGTGGATTAGCGTCCATCTGAAGATGAAACATTCTCTTGATCTTCCTAAACCCTGCACAACCCAATCACATTTCTTCATTCCTCGTACAGATTGTCACTCCAGTCTCTGACATTTAGAGAACTGCAGCTCAGCTCCATGCAGATGATGAGACTCTGTACTTGACCATAAAACACATATTGAAAATACTGTGGCAGGGGAACATCAGAGGGCCGCCAGAGACTATCAGCTAACTAGAGTGTTGGGTAGAAATATCGTCCAAGTTCTGTCTACTATTATGGCATGCAAATTTGGCTGCTTCCATTGAAAAGATGATGGCCATCTTTTAAGACCCATTTCAAGCACATCACACACAGTGGCTGCTGGATATGTGTTCAGTTTTGCACAATCCATTGCTACCCTACATTCCTATTCCTCCCTGTGGATGAAGTACCTGATTGCCGACATTATTTGGTACTCTTGCTTGTGGCTGAGCAGTTATTTGGTTTTGATTTGTCCTCTGGCCAAGCACATTTCTTCCTTGATGCATTGTGGAGCATCTATAATTTTATGCTCACAAGATGTGTTCCCAACTTTTCTAAGACTGGCTTTTCCACTGAGGTACTGGTGTCTGCAATAGTGGCGTGTACAGGAGGCAGCCTTGCTGATACTTCCTCTGAGGGCTCAAGACTGTCATCCTCAGAGGCCAAGTAGATGGCTTCTAGCAGATCCAGGCATTTTATGGACATCAAATTGGTACCACTAGCCAGACTGGTGTTGTTTTCCTTACAGTTGAGGAGATTGAGAGGGGATATGATTGAGATGTGTAAAATTATGAGGGCCATAGATGGGATAGATTGAAAGAAACATTTCCCCCTTGATAGAAGGATCAATAATCAGGGGACAAATTTAACGTAAGGGGCAGATGTTGTAGAGGAATTGTGAGGAAAAGCTTTTTACTTAGTGAGTGGTGAGAATCTCGAAGGATGGTAGGGGCAGAAACCCTCATAATATTGAAGAATCGTTTGGATGTGCATTTGTGATGCCAAGGCTAAGTGCTGGAAAATGGGATTAGAATAGTTAGATAGTTGTTATTAACCGGCACAGACTCTGTATGCCAAAGGGCCTTTTTTTTTGTGTGCTATTGATCTCTACGATTCTATGACCCAGGTCTCTCTGATTCACTATGCCAAACCAATAGTCCAAATTACCCAGGATAGGACAGATGCATCCTGCCTTGACCACCTTTCCACTATTGGATGATAGTGCCCCACCTTTCACTGAACAGTGTGCTTCTTTTTCCCAGGACGTTGCCCAACCTACCCGGCCATTGCTCCCCTTTTCTCCACTAACTCTCTCACTATCTGTTTTTTGCTGTATCCCTGCCCTTTGGAACCAGTCAGCCTCCTCCCATTATAGAGTCATAGAGATGTACAGCATGGAAACAGACCCCTTCGGTCCAACTCGTCCATGCTGATCAGATATCCCAACCCCATCTAGTTCCACCTGCCAGCACCCAGACCATATCCTTCCAAACTCTTCCTATTCATATACCCATCCAGATGCCCTTTAAATATTGCAATTGTACTAGCCTCCATTACTTCCTCTGGCAGCTCATTCTATACAAGTACCACCCTCTGTGTGAAAAAGTTGCCCCTTAGGTTTTTTTTTATATCTTTCCCCTCTCACCCTAAACCTATGCCCTCTAGTTCTGGACTCCCCTACTCCAAGGAAGAGACTTTGTCTATTTATCCTATCCATGCCCCTCATGATTTTATAAACCTCTATAAGGTCACCCCTCAGCCTCCGACGGTCCAAGGAAAACAGCCCCAGCTATTCAACCTCTCTCCAGAGCTCAAATCCTCCAACCCTGGCAACATCCTTGTAAATCTTTTCTGAATCCTTTCAAGTTTCACAACAGACCAGAATTGTATGCAAAAGTGGCCTAAACAATATCCTGTATAGCCGCAACATGACCTCCCAACTCCTGTACTCAATACTCTGACCAATAAAGGAAAGCATACAAAACGCCTTCATCTTCACTACCCTATCTACCTACGACTCCACTTTCAAGGAGCTATGAACCTGCACTCCAAGGTCTCTTTGTTCAGCAACACTGCCTAGGACCTTACCATTACGTGTATAAGTCTTGCTAAGATTTGCTTTCCCAAAATGCAGCACCTCGCATTTATCTGAATTAAACTCCATCTGCCACTTCTCAGCCCATTGGCCCATCTGATCAAGATCCTATTGTAATTTGAGGTAACTGTCTTCGCTATCCACTACACCTCCAATTCTGGTATTATCCGCAAACTTCCTAACTGTACCTCTTATGCTTACATCCAAATCATTTATATAAATGATGAAAAATAGTGGACCCAGCACCGATCCTTGTGGCACTCCACCGGTCACAGGCCTCCAATCTGAAAAACAACTCTCCACCACTACCCTCTGTCTTCTACCATTGACCCAGTTCTATATCCAAATGGCTAGTTCTCCCTGTATTCCATGAGATCCAACCTTGCTAACCAGTCTCCCATGGGGAACCTTGTCGAACAACTTACTGAAGTCCATATAGATCACATCAACCATTCTGTCCTCATCAGTCCTCTTTGTTACTTCTTCAGAAAACTAAATGGACGGCACGGTGGCACAGTGGTTAGCACTGCTGCCTCACAGTGCCAGAGACCCGGGTTCAATTCCCGCCTCAGGCAACTGACTGTGTGGAGTTTTAATCTAATCTAATCTAATCTAAATCAAGTTTGTGAGACATAATTTCCCACACACAAGCCATGTTGACTATCCCTAATTAGTCCTTGCCTTTCCAAATACACGTACATTCTGTCCCTCAGGACTCTCTCCAACAACTTGCTCACCACCGACGTCAGGCTCACTGGTCTATAGTTCCCTGGCTTGTCCTTACCACCTTTCTCAAACAGTGGCACCGCATTAGCCAACCTCCAGTCTTCCGGCACCTCACCTGTAACTATCGGTGATACAAATATCTCAGCAAGGGGCCCAGCATTTCCTTAGCTTCTCACAGAGTTCTAGGGTACACCTGATCAGGTCCTGGAGATTTATTTACTTTTTTGCGTTTCAAGACATCCAGCACTTCCTCCTCTGTAATATGGGCGTTTTTCAAAATGTCACCATCTATTTCCCTACATTCTATATCTTTCACGTCCTTTTCCACAGAAAACACTGATGCAAAATACTCATTTAGTATCTCCCCGATTTTCTGTGGCTCCACACAAAGGCCGCCTTGCTGATCTTTGAGGGGCGTTATTCTCCTTAGTTACCCTTTTGTCCTTAATGTACGTGTAAAAACTCTTTGGATTCTCCTTAACCCTATTTGCCAAAGCTATCTCATCTTCCCTTTCTGCCTTCCTGATTTCCCTCTTAACTATACTCCTACTGCCCCATTAAGTGAAGTAAGTTTCTCTCTCATGCCATTTTACTCCACTGCACTCAATAGAATCAAGTGCACTCCCCTGTGTTACCTTTTGCTCCATTTCAAGAACCTGCACTCAACTCAGTCGGTCCATGTCATTGTAGAGATATATCAGTAAAAACCTGCTCTGAAGTGCCAGAAGGAGTTTCCACCAGCTAACATTTTATTTATTTACATCTGGGCACTTGAAAGCCTGTTTTTATCAAATAGGTAGAATTCAATTGAGTCAAGGTACTTCGTTCCAGTGAGTACAGTTTGTAATGAGATGCAAATACATTCCTTGAACCTTCAGTTGGGAAGGCACGCCAACGTTTTAAGATCAGATTTTAGTCATCAACCAGGACCTCTATAACTACATGGTGATTAATTAACTCTCTTATTGCACAATAATAAATCCAAAATACCTTGATTCCAAGTTGGTTCCTCAACATACTGATCTAGAAAAATATTTTAAATTCTTTCTATAAACTTGTCTTCCATAATATTTCTAAACATTTGAATTGCCTGGAATACATATAATTTAAACTTGCCCCACAACACTGTATTACTCTTATTGCATGCACCTATAATTTTATGATTCATATTCTAACACATGATTCGGAGATGCCGGTGTTGGACTGGGGTGTACAAAGTTAAAAATCACACAACACCAGGTTATAGTCCAACAGGTTTAATTGGAAGCACACTAGCTTTCGGAGCGACGCTCCTTCATCAGGTGATTGTGGAGGGCTCGATCATAACACAGAATTTATAGCAAAAATTTGCAGTGTGATGTAACTGAAATTATACATTGAAGAATTGATTGTCTATTAAGCCTTTCATCTGTTAGAATACAGTGATAGTTTCACTTCTTTCATGTGTAAATCACAAAACCCTTTTTTTTAAAGTTGCATTCTCGGGTTAGCTATTAACAATGGTGATAGCTAGACAATGTGTTGATGTCTGTCTGTGTGTGTGTCTGTCTGGGGTGGGGGTTGTGAGTGTGAGAAAGTGTGTGTGTGTAGTGAGTGCAGAGTGTCTTAAGTCTGTGAGGGGGTGCATGTGTGGGAGTCTGTGTGTCTATAAGGGTGTGTGTGGGTGTCTGTGTGCACGCCTGTGTACCGAACTTAGCTATCAGCCTGGCTGAGCAGAGGCTGATAGCTAAGTTCGGTACCCATAGGGAGGGCCTCAACCGGGACCTTGGGTTCATGTCACATTACAGGTGATCACCATTGCACTACACACACACACACACAGATATTCCTACACACACACACACTCTCACATACACATGGACACAGATACACACAGATGCGCACACAGACAACCACACAGAAATTTTTAGAGGGGCTAGTCTACTGATTGTTTTCTGGTCCCATTGTTTTTTAGCTCAAACAAAACTGATTCTACATCTTAATTTCATGAAAAAAAATCATTTTCTCTGTCAAAAGATAATATCTTTCATTGTCAGGGCAATACCTCTTCCTTTTTCATTTTGCTTATTTTTTCTAAAAATCATGTATCCTGGAATATTTAATTCCTAACCTTTGTCACTGTACAACCATATCACTGCAATGGCTACTAGATTAAACTGATTTATTTATTTTTGTATTGATTAGTTCGCTTATTTTGTTGCAAGTGTTTCACACATTCATATGCATTGCTTTTAACTTCAACTATTTATCCTTGATGTCACCAGAATCATGATGCCACTAATGTCCCAATATCTTTGCTAAGCTCTCTGTTCTTTACAGATTCACAGTGCTTATTTTTTCACAAATTGACAAAGAACAGTGGCATGGAGCAGTGAACGCTATTTTTCACTCTGGAGGGAGGAGTAAGTGGATAGTTTTGAGGAGAAAGTGAGGTCTGCAGATGCTGGAGATCAGAGCTGAAAATGTGTTGCTGGAAAAGCGCAGCAGGTCAGGCAGCATCCAGGGAACAGGAGAATCGACGTTTCGGGCATAAGCCCTTCTTCAGGAAACGGATAGTTTTACCAACAATATTACACAGACATCATGGACTGAAAGACCTACCACTGTTCTGGATCATTCTACAATTCTATGATCTGAATTCAGTAAATTCACTACATAACTGGGATTAATCACACATCACCAAATCTGCCTGAACTATAGCAAATGCCAATAAGCTGCATACACCCCCAAGTTCATATTGAAATCCAAAGATGAGTCCCAATTTCTTTAGATCACTACCTACCTGAGAACCTCCTGTGTATCCATCCACTTTCATCTTCAACAACAAATACAAAAATCTCATGAATACTTTTGTTACAAAGATTATGACTATATACTCAGCTATTTCTTTCAAAGTCCTACCTCTATTTACCTCTCTTCTTGTCCAACAATCTAAGTCTCCCTCTGGTTTCTCATTTGTTATGAATCTACAACTCTCTTTAATTTCTGTCGTAAGCCCTCACGTGCCAATTTCATCTTATCTAGGGAACTAAATGTAATAACTGTAAATTTGCAGATGTGACAAACCTGGCTGGAAGAGTGTGCTGTGAGAACGATGCAAAGATTTTGCGGTGTGATTTGAATTGGCTGAGTGAATGGACAGATGCATGGCAGATGCAGTATAATTGGATAAATGTCAGGTTATCCACGTTGGTAGCAAAAATAGGAAAGCAGGTATTATTTGAATGGCTGTAAATTGAGAGAGAGGCATGTTCAATTAGACCTGGATGCTCTTGTGCACCAGTCACTAAAGTAAGCACGCAGGAGCAGCAGACATTAAAGAAGGCAAACTGTATGCTAGCTTTCATAGCAAGAGAATTCAAGTTCAGGAACAAGGATGTCTTGCTGCAATTATACAGGGCATCGGAATATTCAGTGCAATTTGGTCCCCATATATGAGGAAGGACATTCTTACTATCGGGGGAGTGCAGTGAAAGTTTACCAAATTGATTCCTGGGATGGTAAGATTTATGTATGAGGAGATATTGAGTTGGTTAGGATTGTACTTACTGGAGTTTGGAAGAATGAGACGGGATTTCATAGAAATTCTAATAGGACTTGGCAGCAAGTGTGTTCTCCCACCATTCAGAGCCTGTGGCAGCAGCATCAAGGTCATTCTCCTGGCATTCGGGGCCAGCAGCAGCAGCAAAGCTACTACAGCAATCGTGGATAGCAATGCTAACAGCAGCAGAGTCTTCCAAGGTGGCATCACCGACAAGGGGTGACATCTGCAGCCAAAGTGGGACTCATGGCCCAGCAGTGGCCTGGCCTGGTAGTGGACCCAGTGACTCTTGGTTACAAGGCAAGTGTGGGTTCAGCGGCGTCAGCGCCTAAAGTGGAACAATACCTACATTGGTGGTGAGCCAGTGGAGGTCACCCTGGAGGCTAGTTGCCAGCGTGGACTGGTTCGGAAAGACTGATATTCTGAAATTTTTACTTCTTTATTTTTCTAATGTATTCCTATGACCTGTAATGCTGGACTTCTTTACTTTTCTAATTATTTTTGTTTCCTAAGAATTTTACCTGTACCTAGGTACCTTTGTAACTAAGATGGCACTGTAATGCAGCGACTAAACTCTAAACTCTTCACTGTACTCATTTGAGTACATGTGATAATAAAGCCAATTCAATTCAATTCAATTCAAGACAGTTTAGATGCAACAAGGATGTTCCTGGTGTCAAAAGAGTCCGGATACAGGGGGCATATTTTAAAGATAAAGGATAAACCTTTTCAGGACTGAAATGAAAAGAAATTTCTTCTTCCAGATATTGGTGATTATGTGGAATTCACAACCACAGCAAATGATTGAGGCAAAAACATGATGTGTTTTCAAAAAGAAGGTAGATATAGCTCTTGTAGCTAAAGGGATCAAGGGATATGGGAGTGGGTCGGAATAAGGTATTGAGCTTGATGATGAGTCATGATAATATTGAATGGTGGAGCAGGCTCAAGGGGTTGAATGACTGACTCCTGCTCCTATCTTCCATGTTTCAATGAGATGAACATTATACTATTTTGACCCTACTTGTACTAAATTGCTGGTGACCTAAATTCACTTCCATGCTAACTAACATTATGAACAGTTTCCTCCCTTCAACAACTGTCTTGTTGTGTTCTGAAATTAACAGCATCAAACTATTTCCTCAAAACCTCACCTCCTTGCAAAATTTTGTAGCCTCCCATCTCAATATTTCCTGAAACTTCCTATTCAAATATCACAATTCAGATTTTGGCCCCTGTCATAGCACTAGAACTTCCATAATTAAAGTCAGAAATAATGTCATGCCTGACTGTTACTTGCTGAATTGTGACTCTACATTCTTCTTACCCTCAAAACCCTTTGACATAGTCATTATTATCATTCATTTCCATTGCCTCTCCTCTGATGTCTCGTTCACTTAGTTCTCACAATTTATTGAATCATAACCAGAGCATTTTCAGCAATGGCTTCTCTTCTCATCCCCAGATAATTGTCTCTCATGTTCCCTAAAGGAGTTTTATTTTGTTCCTTTCATTTCTTCATTTATATGCTTTTGACATGGGATCAAGTACTGAAAACACACAGCTCCACTTCTCGACCTTCTGTCTTGATGTGTTAGTACTTCTGTACTGTCAGGCTGTTTCTTCAACATTAAATGTTCCACAAATTATTCTAGTTAAATTTTGAATGACCAAATTGATCAATACAGCTTCTGTCACAAATTCTACTGGCTTACCATTGAATCCAACAGCTATCCCACAGCATTGTCACAAATTGAATGAGATTGTTCACAATGGAAGCAACATACTTGACACTTAGTTGTGTTCATAGTACCATATATCGCCCATAGCAAACATCCTGCATCACTTCACTTCACCTATGAATGAAGAGTCATCTTGACTTGAAACGTTAGCTTGCTCTTTCTCCATGGATGCAGTCTGACCTGATCTTCAGCATTTGTTGTTTTCAGTAAAGCTTCCAGCATTTGCAGTAATTTCTTTATGCATCCTGCATCAGCACGTTTACACCCAAGAGTCATAGAGTCCTAAAGCACGGAAACAGACCCTTTGGCCCAAATTGGTCCATGCCGACCAAAATGTCCAATAACGCTAATCCCATTTCCCTGCATTTGGCAATATCTTTCTAAGTCAAAAAATATGGTGCTGGAAAAGCACAGCCAGTTTCCGAGGAGCAGGAGAGTCAATGTGGGACGGTGGTTGAGGGGTGAGCAATGTTGCCTCATAGCACCATGGACCTGGGTTCGATTCCAGTCTCCGGCGACTGACTGTTTGTACATTCTCCCCCTGTCTGCATGGGTTTCCTCCCCTAGTCCAGAGATTAGGTGAATTAGCCATGCTAAATTGCCCACAATGACCAGGGATTTGTACGTTGGGTCCATGAGGCAAGGGTAAATGTAGGGAATGGGTGTGGATGGGATACTCTGAGAGTAGTGTGAACTTGTTGGGCCAAATGGCCTGTTTCCACACTGCAGGGATTCAGCTTGAAGCCAACTTTCATTTGTGGATGGCACGGTGGCACAGTGGTTAGCACTGTTGCTTCACATCCCGCCTCAGGCGACTCTCTGTGTGGAGTTTGCACATTCTCCCCGTGTCTGCGTGGGTTTCCTCCGGATGCTCCGGTTTCCTCCCACAATCCAAAAGTGTGCAGGTTAGGTGAATTGGCCATGCTAAATTGTCCGTAGTGTTAGGTGAAAGAGTAAATGTAGGCGAATGGGTCTGGGTGGATTGCGCTTCGGCGGGTCAGTGTGGACTCGTTGGGCCGAAGGGCCTGTTTCCACGCTGTAAATAATCTAAAACAAATGTTTCGAGCATAAGCTCTTCATCAGGAATGTAGGGGTCCCAAGGGAGCTGAGAGATAAATGGGAGGGGAGTGGGGATGAAGGAAGGTAGCTGGGAATGTGATAGGTAGATGAAGGTGTGGGGTGTTGTGATAGGTCAGAGCAGATGGTGGGAAGGAAGATGGACAAGTAGGACAAGTCAAGAGGGTGGTGCCAAGTTGGAGGGTTGGATCTGGGAGAAGGTGGGGGAGGGGTGATGAGGAAACTAGTGAAATCGACATTGATCCAGTGTGGTTAGAGAGTTCCAAGGTGGAAGATGAGGTGTTCTTCTTCCAGGTATTGCGTAGCTAGAATTTGGCGGTGGAGGAGGCCCAGGACTTGCATGTTATTGGTGGAATGAGAGGGGGAGTTGAAGTGGTCGGCCACAGGGCGGTCGGGTTGTTTGGTGCATGTATCCCAGAGATGTTCTCTGAAATGTTCTACATGTTGGCATCCTGTCTCCCCAATGTAGAAGAGACTACATAGAGAACAGCAGACACAGTAGATGACGTATGTAGAGGTGCAGGAAAATCTATGTCCGATGTGGAAGGATCCTTTGGGGTCTTGGATGGAGGTGAGGGGGGTGTATGGGTGCAGGTTTTACAATCTGTGGGGATGGTAAAAATACGGCAAGGCTGGGAACAAGGACCTAGTGTGGTGCTGGCATATCCTTTTAAACCTTTCCTACCCATGTATTTGTCCAAATGCCTTTTAAATGTTGTTAATGTATCTGCCTCAACCACTTGTGTTGGCAGCTCATACCACCCTCTATGTTGAAAAAAGTTGCCCCTCAGGTTCCCTTTCATTTTTCCTCTCTAACCTTAAACTTATGCCCTGTGGTCCTTGATTCCTCAAACATGGGAAAAAGAATGAGTGCGTTCACCCTATCCATGCCTGTCAGGAACTTACACACTTTTATAAGGTCCTCCCTCAGTCTCCTACACTCTAAAGAAAAATGACCTGGCTTGTCCAACCACCTGATATAACTCAGACCGTTGAGTCCTGGCAACATCCTTCTGCACTCTTTTCAGTTTAGTAACATCTTGCCTACAGCAGGGGGCCAAAACTGATCGCGATACTCCAAGTGCGACCTCACCAACATCCTGTGCAACTGAAACATAAGTTCCCAACTTCTATACTCGTGTCCTGACTGATGAAGGCCAGTGTGCCAAAAGCTGTGCCTTCACTGCCCTGTCTATCTGTAACTTTACTTTCAGAGAACCGTGCACCTGAACTCCACAGTCTTTCTGTTTCACTACACTCCTTCAAGTCCTACCATTCACCATGAAAGTTCTACCTTGATTTGACTTTCCAAAATGCAAGACCACACACTTATCTATATTAAACTCCATTTGCTATTTCTCGGCCCACTTCCCCAGCTGATTAAGGTCCTGCTGCAACCCTGGATAACCTTCCTCACTGTCCACAATACCTCCTATTTTAGTGTCATCTGTAAACTTACTCATCATGCCTTGTCCATCTTCATCCAAATCATTGATATAGATAACAAACAGCAGTGGGCCCAGCACCGACTCTTGAGGCACTCCACTAGTCACAGGCCTCCAGTCGACAAGCATGATTCCACTGTTACTGTCTGCTTCCTAACATTAAGTCAGTTGTGTATCCAATTTGCCAGCTCCCCATGGATTCCATGTGATGTAACCTTCCAGAGCAGCCTACCATGTGGAACCTTATCAAAGGCCTTACTGAAATCCATATAGACTATGTCTACCGCCCTGCCCTCGTCAACCTTCCTGGTCACTTCATTCAAGAACACTAACAAATTTGTAAGGCATGATCTCTCATGCACAAAGCCATGCTGACTATTCCTAATTAATTCCTGTCTTTCTAAATGCATGTATATCTTATCTCTCAGAATCTTCTCAAGTAACTTACCTACCACAGATGTTAGCCTTACTGGTCTGTAGTTCCCAGGTTTTACTTTGCAACTCTTCTTGAATAAGGGCACAACATTTACTGTTGTCCAGTCTTGCGGACCTCACCCATGGCTAATGATGATGCAAAAATATCAGCCAGGGCACCTGCAATTTCTTCCTTAGCCTCTTCCACCTTCATACATTCTAATACATCCAACACCTCCTCTACTGTGATAGGGATTGTCCCCAAGATATGACCACTAACTTCCCCAAGTTCCCAAGTCTTCATGTCTTTCTCCATGAGGAGAAATATGCATTGAGGACCTCACCCATCTCCTGCAGTTCTCTACATATATGTCTACATTGGTCCATGAGGGGTCCTATTTTCTCAGTAGTTATTCTTTCTTTAATATACTTAAAGAACTACTTTGGATTCACTCTAATCTTCTCAGCCAAGGCTATCTTGTGCCCCCCTTTCACCCTCCTGATTTCCATTTCAGAAAACTCCCTATCTACATCCAGGGATTCCCTTGATCCTACCTACCTGTATCTGAGCCATTCCTCCTTTTTTCTGGTCAAAGTCTCAATATCCCTTGTCATCCAGGGTTCCTTATTCCTGTCAACCTTGCCTTTCACCCTCACAGGAACATATAGACCTTGAGCTCTAGCTACCTCATGTTTGAAGTCCTTTCACTTGATGGAGGTTCCTTTGCTTGCAAACAAAGTACTCCAATCAATCCCTGCGAGCTCCTGTTTAATTCCATCAAAATTCAACTTACCCCAGTTTAGAACTTTAACCTGTGGACCAATTTTGTCCCTCTCCATAACTATTTTAAAATTGATAGAACTATGGTCAATAGTCCCAAAGTGCTCCCCAACTGTCACCTCCATCACCAATATTGCCCTATTTTCCAAGAGTAGGTCAACTTTTGCCCCTTCCAATTCGAACACTCTACATATTGATGAGGAAACTTTCCTGAATGCACTTAACAAATTCTACCCCCTTAACACTCTGGCAGTCCCAGTCTATGTTAGGAAAATTAAAATCCCCTACTATGACAACCCTATTGTTCCTGCAAGTCTTCCCAATCTCCCCGCATATTTGTTCCTCTAATTCCCTTTGACTATTTAGGGGGGCTATAGTACAACTCCAGTAACGTCACCATCCCCTTCTTATTTATTAGCTGCACCCACAAAGCCTCACAGGATGATTGTTCAGTTATTTCATCTCTGATTACTGCTGTGATATTCACCTTAACCAAAAATGCAACTCCCCCTCCTTTCTTTCCACCACCTCTGTCCCACCTAAAGCATTTGTACCCTGATACATTAGGCTGCCAGTCCTGTCCCACCCTTAGCCATGTTTCTGTAATGGCTATAATGTCCCAATCCCACATATCTATCCACACCCTGAGTTCATCTGCCTTACCTGTCAGCCGTCTTGTATTAAAACAGATACAGTTTTAATCCAACAGACATTCCTTGCTCCATGTCGTGTTCCAACCTTACTATTTCTGATTACTGTATCTCCTTCCACTTGCTTCCCTGCTGTTGAGGATCCCAACCCCCTGCCAATCTAGTTTAAATCCTCTCTTGTAGCACAAGCAAACCTGGCTGCCAAGATATCGGACCCCTCCAGTTCAGATGCAACCTGCCCCAGAAAAAATCCCAATGATCTAAAAATCTGAATCTCTGCCCCTTGCACCAATTGTCTAACCACACATTCATCTGCCATATCCTCCTGTTCTGACCCTCACTAGCACGTGGCACTGGAGGTAATCCAGAGATTACCATTGAATTGCATGGATCTTTCTGTCAGCTCCAGATTTGATTATTCCAATGCTCTCCCAGCCAGCTGCTATCCTCTTTTAGTTGTAAATTCAGATTATTCTCAACTTTGCTCCCATATTCGATTTCACCAACCCCTGCTCACCAATAACCCCGCTGTTGCTAACTTTGATTCAAGTTTCTCCATTGCCTCAAATTTTAAATTTGCATATTTGTGGTCAACTTCCTTCGCAGATTTATCCTTCCTTACCTCTTTAGCTCTTTCATTCCCCCTTCAAATGTCTGAGAATTTGCCTTCAGAAATAGTAAGCCTGAATCCCTGGATATCCTTCTCCACCTCCCTTGCCTCTGTTAAGATACTCCTTAGAATCCATCAGTGACCACTTACTCCTAGTATTTCCCTCTATAGTTTTTTTTTGGCTGATCATACTTCGTTTGAAATTCTTAGGAATGCTTGACTTTAGCAAATGCTTTACATCCATATTGTTTTTGTTATTCCTGATGACTATGCAGCAATAGTGGAAATCATGCGATGGCAACATCAGGATTGGTTACAATACTTTTGCTAATTGAAATCCCATCGCCATTTAATGTGTTGGGTTACAAGGTATCTCAGGGCATCTGATGACACAAGAATTGTGCCCAGTAAATGCATGAGGTCTTCATGACGAGAAAACAGTGAAGGAACTGGAATGTGTACTGAGCAAATGTAGAGTCATTATAATTAGTTAAAATTTATTTTATTTCTATGATTTGGGTTTTATTACTTATGATGTTCAAAAAGACCAGTAACTTTGGCTTTGTTTAGTGATGCTGGAATGACTTTTTTTTGTTACCATGTAAAAATGTAGAATTGTATAGTTCAGATGGATACATGTTATCTGACAAAGAAGCATGGCTCCAAAAGCTTGTAATTCAAATAAACCTGTTGGACTATCACCTGGTGTCATGCAACTTCTTACTTTTGCCCGAAACGTCGATGTTCCTGCTCCTCGGATGCTGCCTGACCTGCTGTGCTTTTCCAGCACCACTCTAATCTAGACTCTGGTTTCCTGCATCTGCAGTCCTTGTTTTTACCAACTTTTTACTTTGCCTACCCCAGTCCAACAACGGCACCTCCACATCAGAAAAAAAATCCTCATTGCAGTCCGAAGCAGTTTCCTTTTTACAGTGTTTTGCTTGTGCCCCTTTAAAAATTGGCACTTTTATTAAAGGTAATTGGTTTGATGCTACTGGGAGAAAGTGAGGTCTGCAGATGCTACTGGGGCAACCAGTGTCCAATTGTCCCAAAGAGCTGAATAGTGCCCCAGTTCATACGGAGAAAATCATTCATCACTGATCAACTTTCCTTGTCTCACGAGTACAACAGTCTTACGCAGATTCAAGCTGACTTTCAGAAAAGAATGGATAGTCTGTAAGTTTTTATAAGGGTTGGGAAAGGCGTGGAGTCAGATCAAGCCATGAAGAATCAAATCCAGTTCCCCAGGGCCGTAACCATTTTAGCCAATCAGAGCGCGGCATAGATTGTCTCCGAAGAGCAGCGGCGAGGTCGCCGAGAGGCATTGTGGGAGTTTACAGATCAGTAATCAAGATGTCAGCCTACATGCGGCTGGGCTCTATATCTCGCTGGTTTAATGGAGGCAGATCAGGGTATCGACTATTCGATACGGTCACGAGCTCTGCTCCAGCCGGGTGGAACAGCGAGATCAGGGTTGCTTCCTCAATAAAGCGGTTCCATTCGGTTGCCTGTGTGGGATTGCGGGGCTGCGGTCAGCGCAGAACGGTAACTAGGGTGGCAGGAACTGTATGCTGCAATGGCAAGAAATCCAGGCTCCTTCCGCAACTTAACCCCCGATTGCAGCAAACCCGCACCTTCCAGGACTTCAGTGAGAAGAGCAGTGGTGGTTCGGTTAACTCGGGGGATGACGGTGTGGAAGATGGGTCTGGGGATGGTGGAGGTGGCGAAGGGGCTGCGGGTATGCCCCCTTCCATGACTGCGCTCTCCCCGATGATCGTGCCGGATGTTTTTCCCAATGTCCCCTTGATCGCCGTCACTAGGAACCCCGTGTTCCCCAGATTTATTAAAATAATTGAGGTAAGAATCCTGTGGAGTCTTTGTGAGAGTGTGATACTTGTTGATAGATGGGAAACGTCGCGAACGTGAACACTAAATATGAACATTCATATGAGTGGATTTAAAGGGGAAACTTAATTCCAAACTATTTATACCGCCCAAGGTTGTTTTCATTGCAAATTTGAGACTTAAGAGCAACTTTATTGAAATTTATTCCCAAGAATAATCAAAGTAATGTACATTTAATGACGCCGTTTAACCACTTTGTGTCGCAAATGTACCTTAACGCTCGCCTCTAAACTGGCAGTCCCAAACGCAGGCTGGGTGACTGCTTTGCGCAACATCTCTCTGGCTACTGACCTGTTGCTCTCTTGCTATCAGTTCTATCTTAGGTCTGCTTCTGTACTCCAACAAGCTGGAGGAACAACGCCTTAGTTTCTGCTTTGGGGCTTTTACAGCCTTCAGGCCTCGGCTTGGCTTTGAGTAATTTCAGAGCATGAATACTGTCCTCCATATTTGATTTCATCCACCCCGAGGGTTGTTTGCATGGATTTGTGCTCATCAAAGCTAACCTATTTTTGACTGTTCATATCTGCCATTATGACCTATTTTCCTCCATAATCCTCCTTTACTACTTTAAAATACCTTTTTATTATTTGCTTTGTTCACCCTCACCATCAGTTTAACCAGTTCCTTGCCTCTCATTTGTTAGCAACATTAAACCATTATTTTCCAACAACGTTCAGTTCTGAAGAAGAATAATATCAGACTCTCAAACTTTGTTTCTCTCAGCAGATGCCAGACCTACTTACATTTCTCCAGCACTTTTCATTCTTATTTGAGGAATTCTATTCACTGCATCTTACAGACTTAGCAAATTGTCATGTGAGACACAAAGTAATCATGATCATAAGTATTGTGGTGTTGCATGTTGGAGTGATTGGGAGTTGATCAGAAATGATTTGTCTAGTTACAGCTGCAAATATGTAGAGATGCACAGCACAGAAACAGACCCTTTGGTCCAACACATCCATGCTGACTAGATATCCTAAATTAATCTAGTCCCACTTGCCAGCACTTGGCCCATTTCCCTCTTAAACCCTTCCTGTTCACATATTCATTCAGATGCCTTTTAAATGTTGTAATTGTACCAGCATCCACCACTTCCTCTGGTAGCTCATTCCATGCAGACACCACCCTCTGTGTGGAAAACATTGTCCTTTCGATCCCTTTTAAGTCTTTCCCCTCTAGCCCTAAACTTGTGCCCTCAAGTTCTGAAATCCCCCAACATAGGGAAAGACCGACTTGACACTGACATTTTTTACAAACCCACCGACTCCCACAGCTACCTGGATTACACCTCTTCCCACCATACCTCTTGCAAAAATGCCATCCTGTATTCCCAATTCCTCCGCTTCCGCTGGATCTGCTCCCAGGAGAACCAGTTCCACCACAGAACACACCAGATGGCCTCCTTCTTTAGAGACTGCAATTTCCCTTCCCACGTGGTTAAAGATGCCCTCCAATGCATCTCATCTACATCCCGCACCTCCGCCCTCAGACCCCACCCCTCCAACCGTAACAAGGACAGAACACCCCTGGTGCTCACCTTCCACCCTACCAACCTTCGCATAAACCAACAATAAACAAGTAACTCAGATCTGCCTGTTAATGGAACAGCCCAAAATCTCATAATCTCAGTACTCTATAGCACAACCTCAAAAGGCAACAGGAAGTGCAGGGATCCCCTGTGGCCGTTCCCCTCAATAATAAGTATGCCGTTTTGGATCCTGTGGGGGGGGGGAAGCTGAGCGATGTACCAGGGGAAAGTTGTAGTGGTCAGGTCTGCCTGTTAATGAAACAGTCCAAAATCTCATAGCCTCAGTACGCTATATGGAGGTCCTGGGCCTCCTTCACCGCCGTTCCCTCACCACCAGATGCCTGGAGGAAGAATGCCTCATCTTCCGCCTCGGAATACTTCAACCCCAGGGCATCAATGTGGACTTCAACAGTTTCCTCATTTCCCCTTCCCCCACCTCACCCTAGTTCCAAACTTCCAGCTCAGCACTGTCCCCATGACTTGTCCGGACTTGTCCTACCTGCCTATCTCCTTTTCCACCTATCCACTCCACCCTCTCCTCCCTGACCTATCACCTTCATCCCCTCCCCCACTCACCCACTGTACTCTATGCTACTTTCTCCCCACCCCCACCCTCCTCCAGCTTATCTCTCCACGCATCAGGCTCAATGCCTTTATTCCTGATGAAGGGCTTTTGCCTGAAACGTCGATTTCGAAGCTCCTTGGATGCTGTCTGAACTGTTGTGCTCTTCCAGCACCACTAATCCAGAAGAGGGAAAAGACATTGTCTGTTCTCCCTATCCATGCTCCCATTGATTCCACAAACATCTATAAGGTCACCCCGGAAGGATATTGTGAAACTTGAAAGGGTTCAGAAACGATTTAAGGATGTTGCTGTGGTTGAAGGGTTTGAACTATAGGGAGAGGCTGAATAGGCTGGAACTGTTTTCCCATGGGAGTGTTGGAGGTTGAGGGGTAACCTTATAGAAGTTCACAAAACCATGAGGGTCACGGACAGGACAAACAGACAAGGCTTTCTCACTGGAATGGAGGAGTCCAGAACAAAAGGGCTTGCTAACCAGTCCACTATGTGGAACCTTGTCAAAAGCCTTACTGAAGTCCATATAGATCACGTCCATCGCTCTGCCCTCATCAAGCCTCTTTGTTACTACTTCAAAAAAACTCATTTGAGCTCATAAGACATGATTCCCCATGCTATTGGAACAATACTTCACTATCCTGTTAAAAATAGTCTGTTGTAGTAGTCCGAACTCCAAAACAGCAGTAAAATGTAGAAACTCTTGAATATGAAGAGCCAATCTTCTTGAAGGCCACTTACTTTCCAGTCTGGATAGCTGACTCGAACAGTATTTTTCTTAATCCATTTGCTAGTGCTGTTTGTCAGATAGCTAGAAAAGGGCAGCCAGTCTGGTTGCATAAACAGTGGACATTTCCTTTTCGCTGATTATTACTCTTTTACTAGAACCTTGAGAATGCAAGTGAGTTATGGTCAACCTTGTGAATAGATAATTTATCTGATCATAAAATCTATCTTGTTCTAAAAAACATTTCTTGTCATCTAAGATCAACAGTCCTCTATTCCCGATTCAAAATTACCGTACCAACTGAGCATAAAAAGTTAACTGTGCTTTCCATTTAATTGTAAGACAATAAACTTGAGAAAAAAATAACTTGATTAAAATTGGTTTGAATTAATAATGAATTGCTTAAGTATACCATAGTTTAGAATACTGAATAAAACTGAAAGAACTGTGGATGCTGTAAATCAGAAACAAAAATGGAATTTGCTGGAAAAACTCAGCAGGCATGGCAGCATCTGTGAGTTAAGATCTCAGGTCCAGTGACCCTTAGAAGCTTTTCCAGTAATTTCGTTTTTTGATAGTTTTAGAATACCTTGTATACATTCAAGATAGATCTGCAAATAAATACATAACACTTTTTGCAACACTTTATGCAAACTAGATAGGTACTGCGTTCAATCTCTGAGTAAACTGTTTTCACTGTTCCACGGTTAAGTGTGATCTTACTCACTGTTTAAGTGTGACGAGGACAGAATTATGATACCTCCTGTGGAGAATAGCCTTCCAACTTGGGTGATGTGAAGATGATCTACTAAATGGAACTACTTGAAAGTGCTGAGCACTGATGTAGCCATCCCGCAATATATATTCTGTGTATACACGTGCACAGTACATCATCCCATATACAGTGATGAATGATCCTTGAGGCTAAATATGAGAAAAGCATGTTGCTATAGTGCTTTGATGTAAAAATTCACATCTTAACTACTAAAAGTTTAATAAATACCAGTAACTGCACAAATCTGAAAGTTTTATCCCTTTGCATAGGTAAAGAATAAAAAGTTAATGGAACTACTTCGAAGAAAAATACGTTTGGCTCAACCATATGCAGGAGTGTTTCTTAAAAAAGATGACAAGTAAGCAATATTTGGGCTTTTAGTGATTTGTCCTAACATCTAACTATCTGCATAGACATTATATGGCACATCACAGTTTATAGAGTGTGTGTTAGTGAAGCAGCATTGCATTGGTTGTGCTTAAAGAATAGTTAGAGTATACAAATGCTGAAACTTTATAGGGGGAGAAAAAAAGAGGAATTAATTTTTAAGTTAATAGCTCTTTCAAAGTACATAGCCCCTTTCTGTGCTTATGATTCCAAGACTCCTAGAAAGGCAGAAGAGATAGAAAATAGATCATTGCAGCAATATAGGACAATAAATAGTGCACTTGGAAGTTTAGACCACTAAATCCTGAACAGGGATGTCACCAGTTGGTTGGTCTACAAAAAGATACTCTACCTGATCATGGCCATTTAAATCTATCTTGTGCAAACTAAGGCTTCTATGTCTTTAACTCAAGTGAACAGACTTTTTCTGTTCTATTATTTCCTATTTAAACTTAGCTTATAGCTTTCCTTGTACAATGATTATTACAACATTTAATATATACTAAATGACAAATTTTCAGTTAGTGTTTTCTGCTTTTTTGGCTCCCCTGATGGCCCAGTAACCAGTGAGTATCCTCGCAGAGTTTTAAGGAACCCACGTTTTCTCCTTGTTCTGTGTTGCTGACATCGGTACTGAGTTGCAGTAACTTACTTAGACGAAGCTGAGGAATAAATTTGTAGGCTTTTGTTCCTGACCTTCATAGTTTCTTGATAGAAGGTTCACCATCTGTAGGTTAGGGACAAAACTGAAGTTGGTTTTGATACCAACCTTGCCTCTCCTTTCCCCTAACTTCCTAAACTCTACAGGAGCCAATAAAAATTTGTTCGCACTTAGTGTCCAGCTCACATACAGATTGATTCCTTGTTGACTATCATCTATTAAGAAGCAAGTTTAGTTCTGTGATATTTCTTGAGGGCGATAGATAAAGGTCTCCTCTGTTCACTGGACTAGTTTACTGAAATCACAGCTAAAAGCCACCGAAAAGCTAATTCAAGACAGGAAGGAAGAAAATTGTAAAAGTAAAGGAAAATGTTGTGGCCAGTAATACTGTCCCTACTTCTGGATCTGGAGGCCTGAGTTAAAATCCCACCTGTTCCAGAGGTGTGTAAGAAAATCCAATAGGTTGATTAGAAGAATAGGAAAATCTTATGACTTCAGTCTCACTTAATTTAGACTGCACCTCTTAGATGAAACTGACTTGCAATCAGTATTAATTGAAGAAGAGAAATTAACCTTTTTAAATGGGATACAGTGAACGATTTGTTTTGGAACGACTCTGAGTTCTCCTACCTTTTGGTCTGCAAGGATAATACAAGCAAAGCAATGTAATGTTATCTTTTTCTCTATAAACTCACAGCAATGAATCTGATGCAGTTGAAAGCTTGAGTGAGATTTACCAGATAGGAACATTCGTCCAGATCCATGAGATGCAAGATTTAGGCGACAGATTGCGCATGATTGTAATGGGACACAGAAGGTACGTTGGACATCAGATTGAGTTACTTGATTTCTAATTAACCAATAAACTGAGTTTGCTTTTTACAGTTTTGTTGCACTAAATGACATACCATAAATGATCATGAAGTATGAATTGTCAATGTGGAAAAATTATAAATTTAAAAACTAGTTAAATACAGGTGTGTTAATTTGGACCCAATCAATAACAGTTAGGATTCAACTAACATTCTGTCTCCAACCAAGTTTGCTCAGTAGCTTGAGTAGACAGAGAAGTAAGTAGAAGAAGTATTAGTGTAAATTGCATTATGCTCTCCAAATATAAGAACATAATACAGCGAGTCAATGTTTAAAGTCACTTTTAACATTGTTTTCCTCTAACATCATTATGTTATTAGAACTAGAAACCTCTGTGCATTGCTGTTACAACAGGACCTTACCTGACCAGGTTGGCACAATTTGATAGCAACCCCTCTCTCTCAAACTTGTTGACACGCCAAACCATGTGATTTGCAGTCTGTCGTCATGCTACAGTGCTGTCTGAGGCCACAGGACCTGCCTGGACATAATGGTGCTGGATCACAGGCTGCTAACTGATGCTAAGCTCAGTAGAAACCCTAGCTGTCAAGTTTTAGTGGGCACCAGCTGACATTGCCAAGTTCAGCAGCTCCTCAGTACTTCTCTATTCCTGTCACTTATCTTTCCTCTCCTTCTACACACACATGTGCAGACACACATCATTCTCTATCATTCTGTCTGCTCCGTCCTCTTTGTATCCCCCACCAATTTTCCCATCCTCTTCTTTGTCCTGCACCTGGCTCATTTTCTTTTCTGCCTTTTACCTCTCTTCCCCTGTTGAAACCCTTAACTTTAAAACTGTTTCCTAAAACTTTTCAATTCATTTTCTTCCCTTGATGCTGTCTTAACATTTTTGCTGCCTTGTCTGTTTCATTTGCAAGCTCCTTTTTATTTTGGAACATTTTCCCAGTCCTATTGAATTTTTAAGGAGGAAGATGCTGCACCTACAGAATGTCCTAAAACATTTTAAAGTCGAAAAAGTACTGCTGAATATTGAAGATGGGACTTGAATCCACAGCTATGTGACACAGAGGAGTGTGTTGGCATTGAAACAGGGCTGCAGCTTTTAAATAGTTTCTGTTTTGGGTGATTTTTATTAGTTTAAATAATGGACCCAAGATTATTTTTTATTTTGTTCCCTAGAATCCAGTTAACCAGGCAGTTGGAAGTAAATAGTGATGAAATGGTTCCTGCAGAATTTGAGCAAAATCAAGACAAAGCACAGGGGAAACAAAAACATCAGAGAACTGTTGAAGGAGGTAGCCAATCCTCAACAGCGGATACAAGCATTGAGTCGCTTGTTGCTCCGATAGGTGAACTGTTAATGGTAGAGGTGGAAAATGTAGTCCATGAAGACTTTCAAGTCACAGAAGAAGTTAAAGTAAGTTGTAAAAGGGTGATTTTTGTTTGATCCACTTCTTCCCAAAATCATTTTTATTACTTTTAATTTAGTACAGATTCCTATTTCAGTGCTTTTTATTTTGTTTTCTTCAAGGAAAGATATAGAGCAAAGAAAGATCTTGGTGCAAGGAAATTAACACTTTTCCTAGTGGTTCTGAAGTAGTGATGTCTTGTAAGTGAATTGGTAGTAACAAGAAATCTCCAGAATTTTGGACAAATTATGAACGATTCTATTGGGAGGCTTCTAATGAAATCATGTGCTTGGCCATTGTAGGTATCGGAGTCCATTTTTATCGCGTGCTTACTTTCTACCTACAAAGCACTGATCACAGGAATTCTGATTTGACCTGTCTTCTAGGAGAAAGTGAGGACTGCAGATGCTGGAGATCAGAGCTGAAAATGTGTTGCTGGAAAAGCGCAGCAGGTCAGGCAGCATCCAAGGAGCAGGAGAATCGACGTTTCGGGCATGAGCCCTTCCTGAAGAAGGGCTCATGCCCGAAACGTCGATTCTCCTGCTCATTGGATGCTGCTTGATCTGCTTCGCTTTTCCAGCAACACATTTTGACCCGTCTTCCCCTCACTAGCCCTGAGACACTGCAAACAGATGTAAATGTATGATTATATCCATGGCAGGGATTTTCTTGGTGTGTGTTTCCATGCTGTGCTCTCTCACATATTTTATTTTATTAAATTGTGATGTGCAATAGCTTGTTGTCTGTTTCAAAATATTAATTATACACTTCCTGAAATGAGGAAAAGCTGAATAATGTCTGCCTTTTCTTGACAGGCACTTACAGCAGAAATTGTGAAAACAATACGTGACATCATTGCTCTTAATCCACTTTATAGGCAAGTCATATGACATTTGGTGCTTAAACATTTTTAAATCAATAATTTTCTTCCTGTGCATATCATTTTGAGGTGTATATATTATAATCTAGATGAAGTACAAGTTTCAGGACTCCTCTGTTACTTCAAGAAGTGGAGTTAAGTTGAGAAGCAAAATTAGATTATAAATTTAGGCTTCAAATCTGGCCGTTTGTAAGGGGGAAATGGAGACTGAGGCGGAGACAACTCCCAGAGCAGAATGAGGAATAAACAGCGTTAGAGCAGCGACCGGGAATCCCTGAAGCCGGGAGGTGAGAGGGAAGGTCGGTTGGGAGTGGGGTGGGTAGAGAGAGGATGGGAGGGGGTGGGGATTTTGTCCTGGGAGTGACTGGCAGCCTGCTGCTCTCCTTAATTTCCTTCAGTCCCAAAGCATGCCCCTGGCACGGATGGCCAAGTTGTGTTTGACTTTGGAGGAAACACAAGCTGAAATATATGGTCCAGCGCCTCCTCATCTCTCCCTTACAATCCACCAGGATCCCCTCAATCCTCACTTCGGGAGTCACTGCACAGAACTGAAGAGCCTCATCCCTGGTCCCATTCTGGGAAATCTCCCCTTGCCCCATCCCTTCGGACATGACATCCTTCCGAAAGGGCAGGCCCAGAATTGGCTGCAGCTTGGGTGGGAGACCAGTGGGAATCCTGTTGGTGTCGTTTCCACCATTTCTCCAGGCTCACTGCTGGTTCAGTCCAGGGAATTCACCCCCAGGGAGATTCAACCCCAATGGTTTCCATCAAACTGGACACACAACAGCAATTCTCCCTCAGATTGTATCTCCCTCTCCCGCAGGGGGGATGCCTGAGGGGACATGAGCTCTCCATGAGACCCAGTCTCCTTCACTTCAATGGGCACCACATTCTCACCTCACCATCCAATTGTATCCACAGGCTGAAAGAGGATCTAGTGTCATGAGCAAGGACTTATCAAAGTCTCTGATGACACAAAGCTGGGTGGCAGGGTGAAATGTGAGGAGTATGTTAGGAAAATACAGGGTGACCTGGATAGGCTAGGTGAGTGGATGGATACATGGCAAACGCAGTTTAATGTGGATCAATGTGTGGTTATCCACTTTGGTGGCAAGAACAGGAAGGCAAATTACTATCTAAATGGAGTCGTTTAGGTAAAGGGGCAGTACAACGAGATCTAGGTGTTCTTGTACATCAGTCAATGAAAGCAAGCATGCAAGTACTGTAGACAGTGAAGAAAGCTAATAGCATGCTGGCCTTCATAACAAGAGGAATTGAGTAGAGAAGCAAAGAGGTCCTTCTGCAGCTGTACAGGGCCCTAGTGAGACCGCACCTGGAATATTGTGCGCAGTTTTGGTCTCCAAATTTGAGGAAAGACATTCTGGCTATTGAGGGAGTGCAGCGTAGGTTCACGAGGTCAATTCCCAGAATGGTGGGACTATCATACGCTGAAAGATTGGAGCGACCGGGCTTGCATACGCTTGAGTTTAGAAGGCTGAGAGGGGATCTGATTGAGATGTGTAAGATTATTAAAGGATTGGACACTCTGGAAGCAGGAAGCATGTTTCCGCTGATGGGTGAGTCCCGAACCAGAGGACACAGTTTAAAAATAAGGAGTAGGCCACTTAGAACAGAGTTGAAGAGAATCTACTTCACCCAGAGAGTGGTGGATGTATGGAATGCTCTGCCCCAGAAGGCTGTGGAGGCCAAGTCTCTGGATACTTTCAAAAAAGAGTTGGAAAGAGATCTTGAGGGTGGAGGAATCAAGGGTTATGGAGATAAGGCAGGAACAGGATACTGATTGAGGATGATCAACCATGATCATAATGAATGGTGGTGCTGGTTCGAAGGGCAGAATGGCCTACTCTTGCACGTATTGTCTATTGTCTATTGACTTGGAGATCAGTGATCATCCAGGATCTCCTCAATGTACCAAAGAGCCAGCATCAGAGCACAGAGCCCAGGACTGCCATTCAGCCCAGGACTCCATTCAGCACAGCAGCCTTTCCCAGTCATGGGCTCAGTTCCCAGGAGGTTAGTGCTGTGGATCCTGCTGGCACTCCTCCCACTGGGCAGGCCCCCGGGAAACATTGCAGCAAACCATGGTGGCAGCTGGCTGTGCTCCAGCCCAAAACTAATCCTCCTCATCGGAGTCCTATCGGCTTGGGACCAGAACATGTGTATCTCCCGGGAGTGAAATTCAATCCAGTTCTTGGAGCTGGAAGGAGAAGTCCACATCCTAGTCCATTCCTTTCTGAAAAAATGGTTTTTGTCACCTGTTCATGAGTCCATATTATCCACTCACCTTGTGCATCGCTTCAGAAATGGCTCACCATTCCTGCAGCACACTGCCCCAGACATGAGACAAGCTTTTCCCATGGGACACTGATTAGCAAGGTTAGATCTCATGGAATACAGGGAGAACTAGCCATTTGGATACAGAACTAGCTCAAAGGTAGAAGACAGAGGGTGCTGGTGGAGGGTTGTTTTTCAGACTGGAGGCCTGTGACCAGTGGAGTGCCACAAGAATTGGTGCTGGGCCCTCTACTTTTTGTCATTTACATAAATGATTTGGATGCGAGCATAAGAGGTACAGTTAGTAAGTTTGCGGATGACACCAAAGTTGGAGTTGTGGTGGACAGTGAAGCGGGTTACCTCAGATTACAACAGGATCTTGACCAGATGGGCCAGTGGGCTGAGAAGTGCCAGATGGAGTTTAATTCAGATAAATGTGAGGTGCTGCATTTTGGGAAAGCAAATCTTAGCAGGACTTATACAGTTAATGGTAAGGTCCTAGGGAGTGTTGCTGAACAAAGAGACCTTGGAATGCAGGTTCATAGCTCCTTGAAAGTGGAGTCGCAAGTGGATAGGATAGTGAAGAAGGCGTTTAGTATG
>NC_057740.1:16082628-16106193 GCF_004010195.1 Chiloscyllium plagiosum
AGGGGAAAGATATAAAAGAGACCTAAGGGGCAACTTTTTCACGCAGAGGGTGGTATGTGTATGGAATGAGCTGCCAGAGGAAGTGGTTGAGGCTGGTACAATTACAACATTTGAGAGGCATTTGGATGGGTATATGAATAGGAAGGGTTTGGAGGGATATGGGCCGGGTGCTGGCAGGTGGGACTAGATTGGGTTGGGATAGCTGGTTGGCATGGACGGGTTGGACCGAAGGGCCTGTTTCCATGCTGTACATCTCTATGACTATGTGAGAACTTCAGCAATATTAAGATCTTTGCAGACAATGAATCAAAGAATTAAGGCAGAAAGCACAGAGGAATAATGATCAAAATACATTTGTGACTATCAAATTTCTCCATTAGGTAAAAATAGATTTACATTATTTTTGAGCTTTGATATCCACTTCTGCCTAGTCCCATATTTGTCACAAACATTTAATTCACACTGTAAAATTCAATTTAGAACTGAAGGAAAATAATTACATTTTACTTCCTGGTTTGTTATGTTTTGTAATATGCCAAGGTGATTGGCTCCTAGCTTCACTTGATGACAGCACTGTGCACCTGGATGTGCTCACAATTTGGCGTCAGATTCAAACCAATGTCAAGAAAGGGAAAATATCTTTCCTATAACAGAGCGACCAGTCTGGATATTAGGGACCCTCTTTTTTTTTTAGATTAGATTACTTAGTGTGGAAACAGGCCCTTCGGCCCAATAAGTCCACACCGCCCCACCGAAGCGCAACCCACCCATACCCCTAACCTAACACTACGGGCAATTTAGCATGGCCAATTCACCTGACCTGCACATCTTTGGACTGTGGGAGGAAACCGGAGCATCCGGAGGAAACCCGCGCAGACACGGGGAGAACGTGCAAACTCCACACAGTCAGTCGCCTGAGGCGGGTATTGAACCCGGGTCTCTGGCGCTGTGAGGCAGCAGTGCTAACCACTGTGCCATCGTGCCGCCCAAGTGTACAAAGTCCTGTAAACCTCAATATAACATCCAAACTCCTATATTCAAAAGTCTGAACAATGAATGCTAAATACCTTCTTAACCACCTAACTATATGTGATGCAAACCTCCAAAGAATTATGTAAATGAACCCCTAGGTCTCTCTGTTCTACAACACAATTCAAGGCCCAAATTTTAATTGTAAAAGTCCTACCGTTTATTTGTTTTATTAAAATACACTACCTTGCATATGTCCAAAATAAACTACATCTGCCACTCTTTTGTTGATTGATTGAATCAAATGATCAAGATCTCTGTAATCTTAGATAACCTTCTTCACAGTCCACTATATCGGCACGGTGGCACAGTGATTAGCACTGCTGCCTCACAGTGCCAGAGACCCAGGTTCAATTCCTGCCTCGGGCAACTGTGTGTGGAGTTTGCACATTCTCCCCGTGTCTGCATGGGTTTCCTCCGGGTGCTCCAGTTTCCTCCCACAGTCCAAAGATGTGCAGGTTAGGTGAATTGGCCATGCTAAATTGCCAGTCGTATTAGGTGAAGGAGTAAATGTAGGGGGGGTGGGCTGCTCTTCGGAGGGTCGATGTGGACTTGTTGGGTTGAAGGGCCTGTTTTCCACACTGTAAGTAATGTAATCTAAAACCATCTTGGTGTCATCTGCAAACCTACTAACCATGCCTTCTATATTCTCATCTAAATCATTTTATGTAAATAACAAACAAAAGTGGACCCAGCGCCGCTCCGTGTGGAACACTGTTGGTTTCAGGCCTCCAGTCTGAAAAACAGCCCTCCACCATCACTCTTGTCTCCGGCTGTTAAACCAATCTGGCATGCAGTTGGTAAGCTCACACTGAATCCCATGTGATCTAACTTTACTAATTAGTCTATCATACAGAACCTTGTCAAAGGCTTCACTGATGTCCAAGTAACCAACATCTACCGCTCTGCCCCTATCAGTCTTCTTAGTCACTTCCTCAAAACAAACTCAGTCAAGTTTGAGAGACTTGTTGTCGTGGTGCAAATGTCACTATCCAGAATTTTGATTAGCCTGTGATAGAACAATAATGCTGTTCTAGTTCAAGCTCATTTTTGAATGAAAGTAACTGCTGCTTTATACATTTTGTTTCAGAGAGTCGGTGCTTCAGATGATGCAAGCAGGACAGAGGGTGGTGGATAATCCAATTTATTTGAGTGACATGGGAGCGGCACTTACGGGTGCAGAATCGCATGAGCTACAGGAAGTGCTGGAGGAGACCAACGTAAGATGTCAGTTCAGATTGTTCAGATAGAAAAATCCATTACAGGTTTCCCATTTTCCTCATTTTGTTGCTGTGAATAAGGTATTCATAAAATTTCATCAAGAGCCCAATGCAGCTCTGCTACCATATCAGTGCTTTGTAGATATACATAGCAGCAAAGGTGATTTCAGTGGAAGTGAATTTCAGTTCTTAAGAACATAAGTGTTATATTCTCTTACACACACATACGCACACATTGTGTTTGTTGATGATTCCTGCCTGCCCTGAACACGTGATTATGGGCCATCTTCTTGAACCACCATAATGGTTTGATCTAATGAAGCAGTTTGTTGTCCCATTTTTGATCAGAATTAAGCCAGATCTGTTGTTTTGAAACTGGAGTATGTGAAAGTCACACTCTATAAAAATGGCATATGTCCTTCCCTAAAGGCTATTTATGAATCAATTGTGTTTTAATCCCAGGCAAATCATTTCATTTTTTTTTTTACCCTTCTTTGTGGTAAAGAGGAGCATTGAAACAGACCTTATTGAAATTATGATTAAGTTGTCATTGAAGTTCAGTTCTCATGAGACATGAGTTAACATGTTGAAGTTGTATGTAAGAAGGAAAGTTAATAAAAAGTAGTGGGAGTTATTGTATTTGTGACCAGGGAAGGGCTTCGAAGTGGACAGTATAATTGAGAATAATATGTGTGTTCCTAGAGGGAGGAAGTGATTTAGAAATGTGAGAAACGGCTGATTTTTCTTTAAATTTAAGCTAAGCAGCTGATATGAAGAAGCATGGCCTATCAGACACAGCATCAAGATATAACAACATCGGGTGCTCAAGTAAATTCGGTAATAGTTTGGTGACACAATGCTTAGGTTTAGCAATCCAGGAGGAACTGAGCAGTTTCGTAGTTCTTGGAAAGGATATTCAGCATGGAGATGATGCAGTGCCCTTGTTCTGCATCACAAGGATATACAAAAGCTGAAATAGAACAATATATCATTATGAAGCTGAGAGATTCAATGTCTATTTTTAATATTGTTTACTGCAAGCTTCGATTCTTGGAATTCTATATACAATGTGTGTATTTAGGGTTAATAATAAGCCTTTAAAAACCACAATGCTTAATTTGAAGTGAAAGGAAGTTACTCAGACTTGATAGAGAACTGAACAGAGGATGTAGTGGGAGGACATTCCAGATCTAACTTTCATTTTTAGTCTGTGCTGGAAAGTCATTTAGAAAAGAAACATGTATCGAACTCAAAAGAACTGTGAAGCTTTCCAATTGAGAAACGTGTCAAGCTGTGTTCCCCAAAAAGAATTTCAAGTAGTGAAATTATCTTCAGATAAGTCATTATTAATCCCAGACTGAAGTATTGGCGACAGTGAGTGGAAAAGAAGTAAAGTTTTTGAATTTTTTTTCAAAAATAGAAAAAGAATTGAAGTTGTTGAGTTATGTAGTGTACAATTCCAGTTACAGTTTAAAATTTTATTTCAAGCCTTATAACATATTAAATAGAAGATACACTGTCTGTCGTCCTTTCTAAATGAGCCTCACTGGGTCATGGTAGAAGTACAACACTGATATTAGAAGTGCAATCGTTGTAAAGTGTTCTGATTGTAGTGATTGCAATACATGGCTGCTGTTTCTATTCAAACAGTGAAGAGTACATGGGTTATTTCTAGTATGTGTTTAAAAATCTTTGATTCTGTGTTATCAGGTTATAACCTGTTTATTTCTGTTACTCTTTTATGTTTATATTGTTAAAACAAAGGCTGTATTGTTGCATGCTTATGTTTTAGTAAAAGTTCATTGTGATAAGGCTGTAAGGTTTAGGAGCAGAAGTAGGCCATTCAGTCCATTGGGTTTGCTCCACCATTCACCTTGCTGCTTAGAAACCTATCTCTGCGTTAAATGTACTTAATGACCAGGCTTGACGACGCACTGCACCAAAGAATTCTCTTGATTCGGAACCCTCTGAGGGAAGAAATTCCTCCTCTTTGTCTAAAACTCAGATGGCACATTTATGTCTTCTGGTCCTAGATTCTTCCATGAGGGGAAACAACATTTCTGCATCTGCCTTGTCAAGTCTCCTAAAAAGCTTGAATGTTTCAATAAGGTCACCTTTCATTCTTCCCAAGCCCAATCTACTGGACCTCGCTTCAAAAGACAATCTGTCCATGTCTGGTATCAAAAATAAAACAAAAATAATTATAATCTATATTTTCCTGTTGAGAATCTGACTTGTCAAATACTAAAATCAAATGGGCATTACCCCATCATAATTGAGTCCTAAATTATATTAAACTTGTGAGCAGATTTTAAAAAAAGGCTTAAATGCTAGAATGTTTTTAGTAGAGGGTAGGTAGTACAAATAAACTTTTCTTTACATCACCTCCCACAACTGCAAGGGGGAAGATTAAGAATTTCTGAGAAATTGGAACAGGATTTTATAATTGAATTTTGAACAGATTGGACAATAGACTAAAGGTTAAAGAAGAAAAGTGATTGGTTGAATGCTTCTCTGAAGGCTTTAAGGTACAGTAGGTGCATACATGCTGGAAACTGGAATAGAAGGATTGGATTCAAAGTTTGTGCGAAGATTTGTAGCTCGGGTGCTCGTTGCTGTGGTTCTGTTCGCCGAGCTGGAAGTTTTTGTTGCAAACGTTTCGTCCCCTGGCTAGGCGACATCATCAGTGCTTGGGAGCCTCCTGCGAAGCGCTTCTTTGATGTTTCCTCCGGTGTTTATAGTGGCCTGTCCCTGCCGCTTCCGGTTGTCAGTTTCAGCTGTCCGCTGTAGTGATTGGTATATTGGGTCCAGGTCGATGTGTTTGTTGATGGAGTTTGTGGATGAATGCCATGCCTCTAGGAATTCCCTGGCTGTTCTCTGTCTGGCTTGCCCTATGATAGTAGTGTTGTCCCAGTCGAATTAAATGCCTAAAACTAGGGGGCATGCATTCAAGGTGAGAGGGGGAAAGCTCAAAGGAGATAGAATCATAAAATCCTTAACAGTGTGCAAACAGGCCATTTGGCCCAACAAGTCCAATCTGACCCTCCAAAGAGTAACCCACCCAGACCCTATTATTCTACATTTACCTCAGACTAATGCACCTAACTTACACATCCCTGAACACAATGGGCAATTTAGTACGGCTAATTGCCCTAACCTGCACATCTTTGGATTGTAGGAGGAAACCAGAGCACCCAGAGGAAACCCACGCAGAGAATGTGCATACTCCACACAGATAGTTCCTGAGGCGGGAATTGAACCTGGGTCTCTTGCGCTGTGAGGCAGCAGTGCTAACCATTGTGCCACTGCGTCGCTCACTTTAATGATCTCACATACTTCAAAAAGGTGTATCCAGAACTGGTCATAAACCTCCACCTGAGACCAAACTACTGTTAGATACAGGTTTAACATAATTCAAAGTTGGTGATCCGGTGTGTTTTTTCTATTTCTGTGTTTTTAATGATTACAAACGTGTCATCGACGTATCTGACCCAGAGTTTGGGTTGAATTTGTGGTAGGACTGTTTGTTCTAACCTTTGCATACCTGCCTCTGCTATGAGTCCCGAGATTGGTGATCCCATGGGTGTTCCGTTGATTTGTTCGTATATCTGAAGTGTGTTGTGAGGCACAAGTCCAGTAGTTTAAATATGCCGTCTTTGTTGATAGGTTCAGCGTCCTGTTTTCTGTTCTGTATGTCCAGTAGGTTGGCTATTGTTTCTCTGGCTCGGGCTTTGTCAATCGAAGTGAACAGTGCCGTCACGTCGAATGATATCATGGTTTCTTCTTTGTCTATGTGTATATTTCTGATGATGTCCAAGAATTCCTGTGTTGATTGTATAGAGTGTTTGCATTCAGGATTGGATGACAGAGTAGAAAGTTGTAGTTAGAGAAGGTCGTTTGGGACTCCCGTGATAAATTCTACTCCTCTTTTGTTTGTTCCTTTCCTTGCTACTTGTTCAGATGCAACTTACCCATATATCTGTTCCTTCTACCCAAAAATGAGCTTAAAATTCCATTATCTGTTCACTACCCTCCAACATCATCTACTTCAGTCAGTGACTCCACTTCAGGTAATCTGACTTTTTCACCACGTTGAAGAAAATAGTAATTGCCCTGTCCTTTTCATGATATAGTTGGAATTGTCTTTCTATGTTTTTTCTAAAAGTAAACCCTACTGCATCTTGGTTTCAGACCAAAGATTGTAGCTCAGTAACTGGTTTTAAAGGTTTCCCTCACTGCACATATGTCTCCTTGCTTTTGTGCTTTGCAATGCTGACTGTTTCTCTTGTGATAATTGTCCAATAAACTTGTCTATCAAACTAACAACATTTTCCTTCCTTCCTTCCTTCCACTTCACAACTGTTTTCCTGAAATATTGAAACAGCTTCTCTTTATGCTCTTTATCCAAACCTTCATAATTGTAAATGCTTATTAAAGGAGAACAACCCTAGGTTCTCCAGTCTAATGATGATTCACCATCCTTGGGACTGTTCTAATAAATGTTTGATAGTCTCCCCTGTAGCCTCGCCATCCTCAACTTCTCAAACCTTCAACTTATTCAACTGATCTGTTATCCATCATGCATTTTTGTTCACTATTTCTACCTTCTCCACAAACTTCTAGTTCCCCACCACCCCGTAACTTGCTCATCTTTAAGCCTCTCCATGTTAGGGGAAGTGACAGCCAGTGGTATTATCCCTGTACTTAATCCATAGACTAGGTAATGTTCCAGGTTTGAATCCTGCTACAGCGGGTGGTGGAATTTGAATTCATTAAATATCTGGAAGAGTCCAATGATGAATCCATTGTCAATTGTTGGGAAAAACCCATCTGGCTTATTTATGTCCTGAAGGGAAGGAAACTGCCATCCTTACCTGGTGTGGCCTACATGTGACTCCAAACCGTTAGCAATATAGTTGACTCTTAACTGCCCTGTGGGCTGTTAGGATGAGCAATAGCTAGCGATGTCCTCATTCCATGAATGATTTTTTTTTAAAAATGTTGTTTACATAACCTATGTTTGGAAACCTCCATCATTCTACTCGTTCATTCCTAAACTCTTCAATTTTCCATGTCCTATTAACATTCTTACCATGTCTCATTTTACATTTTTAAAATATCTTTTTATCTGTCAACTCCCAACCTCCCTGCCTTCAAGCCTGGTGAAATATTTGAAGGCAAATTGTGTATCAGTTGAATAATCTGCAAATACAGACCTGACAAATTTAGTGTTGCAGCATTTCACGTTTTATTCCCATGAAACCCAGTGAGTGGATAACTTGACCTGGTGTTTTGTCTTATGTTTTGTTTCTTTAGATTCCAAATCGACTCTACAAGGCACTCTCTCTGTTGAAAAAAGAGTTTGAATTGAGCAAACTGCAGCAGCGTCTTGGACGAGAGGTGACACTACATCTCATTTTGTGCTTTGTTTTGCTTTCTTTCTTTGCTTTCTAAATATCTAATTGATGCTGTCTTTCGCTGTTACTGTTCAAAAGGGCTAATCACCTTCCAGATTGTTGCAAAAGTGATCCTCAATTATCTGCAAGAATTGTTGATTGCTAAAGCTGTTCTGGATACACTTGTACACATGAGATTTTTTGTTGTTGTTCCTGACTGGTAAACCTAAAGCCAATTGTGCCACCTTTTGTATCTGACTTTGGGTTATTTTAGCCCAGACTGAGTTGGAGCATGAGTTCTGGTGCCACAGAGGACAGAATATTTACACACACTAGGGATTTTTGCTGTGATGCTTCAAGGTAGCTTTGTAACCTTGGGTTTTCATTTAAAAGCAAACATATGTTACTGACTAAAGCTCAATTTTAGTATCTGCTGTTATTGTATTAATGAAATGTAAAATTGACCCTACTGTGAAGCTAGTATTTGTTCATAATTCTTAGGTAGAAGAGAAAATCAAGCAGACTCATCGTAAGTACTTGCTCCAGGAACAGCTGAAGATTATTAAGAAAGAACTGGGACTGGAGAAGGAAGATAAAGATGCCATTGAGGAGAAATTTCGGGAGAGGTTAAAGGAACTGGTAGTTCCAAAACATATCATGGAGGTTATTGATGAAGAGCTGAACAAACTCAACTTACTCGATAATCATTCCTCTGAGTTCAAGTGAGAATCCTGTGGAAATTTCTAAAACAACTTTTTCTAGAATCACACGACTAATAGGGAAGAAAGTTTCCTGAGCTCTGTATCACCTTTAGAACATTTTTTTAAAAAGTTGTAATTTAAAGTTTAAAACTAGCTGCCAGTGAAGGAAATGGAATGCTGTTTGTGCAAAATTGAAGTGCAGTTGGGGAGAAAGGGGTAGTTAAATCAAAGTCACGATGGGTTGAAATATTAGGAATCTTGCAAAGCCCCTTTGCATGATGGGAAACATTTAAGCTGGCAGGTAAATGATATGAAGAGCATTTTTAAAACAGTTAATATTTATTTTCAATAATATATTATGTTAATATGTTAAGTGCAGTGTAGGATCAGTAATGTTTTGAAATAGCATCGCAGAATTAAGGTAAAACGATTATGCTGATATGACTTATGAGAGCAAATCATGATTTCTAAGTTAGGTCTGCTATTTCCCATGGAAGTATCTTGATTGTAATTGAATTTAATAGTATTTTATGCTGAATGTAGCTGTTAAGTTATACAACTTTGAGGGCTGAGCAAACATTTACATTACTCCATACAAAAGAGTCATTTTGTAAAATGGAGACTTCTTGCTTCATTTTATGTGAATCGAGGTTATTTATATCTTTGGATTAATTGTCGGTACTCAGTCAGGATAATCCCTTTGTTTAAAAACTGGAGGAACTAATCGGCCAATTAGCTTAGACTAAGGGGTTACTTGGGGTACTGTCAAGGATCAGTAATCTCCAGCCACTTCATCAATATCATTCTATCCATTATACGGCCAGAAATATGGATCTTCCCTGAATATTGGCATGATTGATACCATTTGAAATTCCTTGGATCTGAGAATCTGAGCTCGTGTGCATCAAAATAGACCAGAAAGTGTTGAAGTAATAGACATCTCCATAACTCTCAGGATTGATGGGATCCTTTGCAGTCACTAATGTATGTGGTTGCCAGAGCAAGGGATATCCCACGATGGCTGAAGAGAATTTGGTGGTGGGTAGAGATAATCTGTTGTCTTTCTTTCAAATCAGAACAAGCAATGTAAGTAGGAACAGAAAGGAAATCCTGTTAATGGAACAGCAGAAGTTGGGAGCCAAAATTTAAAAGTTGCAGCTCAAGGATGATAATCTCAAAGTTTTCAGAGTCACGTACAGACTGGCATAGAAACAAACAGCAAAATTAACATAAGTGTTGTGGGAAAACAGAGTACTGTGATAAGAAATCTGTGACCTGAACCGGGGCATGAATGTTTTAATGAAAAGTGTAAATAGGGAGATTACAACAGCTTTGAAGTAGTGAGGACCAATTGGAAAGGAATGGAATACAGCAGTACTATTTCTCTTCCCCACATCCCATACATGTGGGAGATATGTCCCAGGACCTACCGCAGATAGAAGCAAACTCATTCATTTTAATGGGAAATTTACCTTCCTGGCAGCCTCGGAACGTTCCCTATAATATGATCTGGCCACGGTAAACCACGGGTAACTGAAACTGTGGCAAATGATTCCACTGATATGGGCGTTGCCCTATACTAGAAATTAAATCCGCTTAAATTAAACAGAAAAGGAGAGAACAGAAACAAATCAATGAAGTGCAGATTTAGCTGGCCAGGAAATAAATCAGAAATGTGGAACAGGAGTGCCAAAATACTGGGTTTTTTTTTTAAGAAAAGGAAATGAACCAGAGTAGATAAAGTAAAAATGAGGAACATCTGGGAAATGGCAACTACAATATTATAAAAGCAAATTGCCAAAAAACGTCAGTAAACCTGACATCTGTGGAGAGCGAAACATGGTTAACATTTAAATGCTGTAGGACTATCCTTTGAAATAGTTCCAAACTGATATTAAAGGCTGTCTAACTTCTGACCCTTGTCATTCAATGATGCTACCGTCACTGATTTCCCAATAACAGTATCTGAGCCAGGAGGCATGGGTTCATGTCCCATCTGCTTCGTAAGTGTATCATAGCTCTAAATAGGTCTAAAATAATTAAAGTAAAAATCTGTTCTGTTACCTTAATTTAACCCTAATTGACTGTGTGCTTCTTATTTAGGGTAGTTAGACTCTCAACTTTTAAAGGAGCAGTGTAACCCTTTTGGCAGATTAATAGATTGTGCTTATATTGTATAGTGTAAGACTAAAATAATAAGCAGCATAACATCCAACTTAGCATGAGATCTGCTCAGTGCTTTCAAATTAATTTTTAGTGTGTGTGAAGCTTTGATTTTTAATTTATAAGCAGTTCTGCAAAAGAGTCATTAACTGGTGGGCTGCATGATTGTAGTTTACTTTCGATGTTGTTGGTTAATATTTTTATTTCACCTGGTTTAGTGTAACTCGGAATTACTTGGACTGGCTGACAACAATGCCTTGGGGAAAATGCAGTGAAGAAAATATGGATCTTAAGCGAGCCAACGAGGTATTGGAGGAGGATCATTATGGCATGGAGGAGGTCAAAAAACGCATCCTGGTATGAGCTGATCAGTTGTCAGTGCTATATACATCAAAGGGGGATTGATCTGTGCTCTGATAGTATAAAAGGTTTACTAGAAGATCTCTTCAGCTTGGAGAAATGCTGACTAGATCCCTTCTATTTCCCTGGAGTGGCAAAATTGGATTAATTATCCCTTGATTTCCGTATCATCCTTCAGAGTTGTTGGGGTCAATTAGAGACTGCTTTGAGCTGCTGGCATACTGAGGGGAAAGTCTGCCTATATAATAAGAATTACTTTCTATACATTTAAAATTTAAACATTTTAGATCATCGTATAAGCACTTAAGTTAATTCCACATGGGTTTAAAAGATGCTTCCTTTGCTTTCTCCTTAAATTCAGAAGTCAGATATATCCCAATGGAAACTGTCCACATTGATGCAAAATTTAAGGATATAAAATATCTAAATGGGCCATCTTGGCTTAAACAGTCCATGACTGTATTTATGCTCTCCTCTACCAATTTTCCATATCAAAATTTATCTGCATAACTCATTATTCCATTTTACCTCCTGCTTATTGGGCTCTGCCTTAATTCGATCAATACTAATTACCTCAATTGTTCCCAATGTACTCTCTGGTCTCTTCAGTTAGTGAAATTCCTACTGATTTTAATGATGCTTTGTAAAAAGTTTTCATTGTAATGATGATATGACACTCCTGTTAGGTGAGGTAAATCTGTAAGTCTAAATTTGTAATGGGACATCTCTTCCATGTTTCCAGGAATTTATTGCAGTTAGCCAGCTGCGTGGTACAACCCAAGGAAAAATTCTATGTTTCTGTGGTCCACCTGGAGTTGGTAAGACCAGCATTGCTCGATCTATAGCAAGAGCATTAAATCGAGAATATTTCCGGTTCAGTGTAGGAGGAATGACTGATGTTGCAGAAATCAAGGGTCACAGGTATTGTAATCATCTGCACTTAAGTAATATCATTGCTAAAGTTCTCCTATTTGCACCTGATTGTAACTGTGATAAAAGCTTGCAAATGGCATTCCATGTATAGCTGTTAATATTGAAATAAATGCAATTCTAGTGTTTTAAGTGCAAATTAGTCTTAAAATAATGTATCTAAAAAGTATAGATTTTTGTGATCATCTGTTTTTACTTCAGTCAATTTTCACCCCAGCTTCATTTCATGGTCCTCATTGGTTAATGATCAGTAACAGGAATCCTGGTGGATTTCTTCCCCCTCATTCCACTTGTGGCTGTGCAGTACTGTAGTGTAGCTACGTGCTGTTTCACTTATGCTCATTTCCTTTATAAATACCTATGTAGCATTGTTTATTAAATAAACAGTACTACAGAATTCCTGCAGGTAACATTGTTAAATTTTTTGCTGTCGGCTGTGCTCCATTAGGGATATGATGACACTAATGATATATTAACATAATTGTGTTAATTTTGCATTGTGGTGTTTTTGGGCATAACTTAAAGGGATGGAGGTAATGTAAATAGCACTGTTCTATTCATACTAAATGTATGCATTTTTAAGTGTCTACATATTTGCGCACTCTTTACAAGGTTAGTAGACTAAGAAATTAATGCTGTGTATTCGGAGGTACACCTATTTGTATCATAATGAACGTAAGAAATATTAGAGATAAGGAAAGCTATTTGAACATTCATGATGCACGACAAGTGCAAGAGTTAAAATGAGATTGCTTTTGGGTGTGTGCTGCTGAATTCAGGATAAAGAGGTTGAATGCAAGATCATGTTTTACACTGAGTTCAAAAGCTAACACAAACCTTGTGGCATCAGCTAGGAGGATTTTGATTTCTTAAATTGCTAATTAATGAGTTATTGATCATTAAAAACAAAGTACTCCCTCACAGTGCATTACAACAGGTGACACAATGACCTGCCTCTTGCTGCTATCCAAATTGTAATTATCATTGTTGATTTTTCTTTACGCAACATTTTTATACTTAGTCATTTATAGCTCACAAAGAGGCTTTTTGGTCCATTGAATTAGTGCTGGCTCCCTACAGAGCCCTGCAGTTAGTCCTACTTCCCTGCTTGGCCCTTGTGTTCGTTCAAGTTACTTTTCTTCACGTGCCTAGTCTAATTTTTTTAATCAAAAGATTTTTCCATATCCACCACCCTTGTGGGCTGCGAATTCCAGATCAGCAACTTTTTTTAAAATATCTTCCTCCCGTACCCACTGGATCTCTTTCCAAGCCTTGCTTCTTTGTACATGGACAAGCCAACAATCAGCTAATAGTAAGAGATTTCCTTGTCTACCTTTCCAAGCCCATCAATCTTGATCACCACTGTTAAATCGCCCCTCAATCTCCTTTTACTTAATTGAAAACAATATTGACCTAACCTTGAAACTAAACCTCTCAATGCCCGGAACCATTTTGCTAAATCTCTGTAAACTTTAGTTTGGGCAGAAATCTAAAGCAATACACATGCGTCATCTTAAAAACAGTGCCATTATGTTCATACTGCTGCTTTCTATTTCTTCTGCCAAAATGCATCACTGAATTTTTATCTATTGAATTCCATAATAGCTAGCCTATGCGTGCGCCATTGCGGGCTTGGTATTGATTTATTTCAGATATTCTTGTATTTGTTGCTGTCACCTGTAGAATATTTACATCGTTTACATAAAAAGGTGGTCAGCAGTAGTAGCAAACCATATGTTTTTTTCTTTCCTTTTTCGAAGGAGAACGTATGTTGGAGCTATGCCTGGAAAAGCCATTCAATGCTTGAAGAAAACAAAGACTGAAAATCCTTTAGTTCTTATTGATGAGGTAACGTTCTCTAAACTAGTTGTGATAAGCATTGGCCTGGTTTCTGAGGAGTTTAACAAACAAATTGTGTTAAAACTTTACATTTTGACTGCCATTTCACATGTACACATTTCATATTGCACTGAATTCAATTGGATCACTTATTAATGACCCGAGTGCTGCTTGTCCACTGCTGGTTACGTGATTGAAAATGTTCTTGCATGTCTAATTGTTTGTAATTTTTTTTGTGCCTATTCCAGATTGATAAAATTGGTCGTGGTTATCAGGGAGACCCTTCTTCTGCACTCCTGGAACTTCTTGATCCAGAACAGAATTTTAACTTTCTGGATCATTATCTTGATGTTCCTGTTGACTTGTCAAAAGTATGTTTTGAGTTCCCTTCCTGTATCAACGTTTGCTCTCCTTTCTTGGGTCTGCTGCAAGATTACTGAAATGGAAGTTACCTTTTCTTGCCATTGATTCTAATTTTCAGTTAAAGTGTAGCCTGTCAATTCAAAGAGGCTGTGGCTTCACAGTGTAAAGTAGCTGGACTAGTAGTCCAGAAGCTAAAATCCTGGAAACACAGGTTCACATCCCACCAATTCAGTGTATTCATTTGATGAATCTGCAAAATAAAGCCTTGGTAATAACACCATGAAAATTCATCTGTTTCACTAATGTCCTTCAGGGAGAGAAATCTGCCATCCTTAACCTGGTCTGGCATATGTGTGACTCTAGATCTGTAGTAATGTGGATCAGTGTTGAAATGATCCAGCAAGCAACTCTGTTGAAGGATAATGCAAGAAATTTCATCCTTGCCAGCAATGCCCACATTGCAATTTTAGAAGTAGTTTTCAGCATGATAGCTTGGAATTTACCACTGAATTGATTTTAACGTCGTGTTCACAGTTGTGGTTTTGAAAGCTAAACTTATTGTCTCCTATTCAGAATAAATAATCCAACATGAAATTTTATACTATTTAGCTTAAAGCCATTACATTACATTACAGTGTGGAAACATGCCCTTTGGCCCAACAAGTCCACACCGACCCGCCGAAGCATAACCCACCCATACCCTTACATTTACCCCTTACCTAACACTATGGGCAATTTAGCATGGCCAATTCACCTGACCTGCACATCTTTGGACTGTGGGAGGAAACCGGAGCACCCGGAGGAAAACCCACGCAGACACTGGGAGAACGTGCAGACTCCACACAGTCAGTCGCCTGAGGCGGGAATTGAACCCGGGTCTCCGGTGCTGTGAGGCAGCAGTGCTAACCACTGTGCCACCGTGACGCCCACAAGCCATTTAATTCAAATTATTAATTTTAAGTACTGAACACACTTTGTGGTATTACTTATATTGAATTAACTTATTACTTGAAATAAACATTTACAGGACAGGAAATCAATATAATTAGTTGTAAACTATAAGTTTTTTAAAACTGTTAATCAGATAAGGTTCCGTTTACCCCTCAGTTGCTAGAGAATCTGAACAATGATTGTTGCTGCTGCACATGGAGGATATTACAGCTCATTGAGGATATCACAACTAGACACCATTCTATCATCTTGGGTACCATCCTGCTAGATTTGTGATCAGTAGCTGAAAGCTTAACCTGATTTTTACTTTGTTTTCACTTGCTTTTGCTTTTCAACAAGCTATCATTAGTCCTCAGCCAATGTTGCATAATCGACTGCAAAGCTTATTGAAATTAGTCCTGACTAAAACTTAAATCTTACTGGATGTAATTTCATACACAATCATTTTTTTAAAAAAAATTGGGAACTAGTCATAAAATATGTTTGTATATTTAAAGTTAGTATGTTTGAGAAATAACATTTTTTGATCAGTTTTAGAATCAGCGCTTGTTCTTGTGATGATGTATCTTCACTATACTATTTTATTTTCATTGCCATGAAAGCTGAAGAACAGACGTGTGATTTATGTGCAATGGGTGGACTGCTGTTTCTTCACAAATATTGATTTACTTCAGTCCCTCCCTCTCACTAGACCACATTTCCCAAATGTGTGGGATATTACTTCTTCTGATCTCCATTGTGCAACAGGACCAAAATATGTATTTAATTGGTCTTCCATCTGTTTGTTACCATTCATAACTTTAATTGTTTCTGTCTTCACATACCAAAAGAAATCTTTTATAATCAGTTTGTACATTCCCCACATGCTTACTCTTGTGTTCTATTTTTCCTGTCTTAGTCAATCCCTTTGTCTTTGCTGAAATCTAAACTGCTCCCAATGCTCAGACAGCTTTTATTTCCCCCTTTTTCCACAGATTTAATATTATCCCTAACTTTCCTTGTTAGCCATTCTGGGCCCTGTTTACTTTTTTTACTTTTGTGCCAAACAGGAATGAACAATTGTTGCAGTTCTTCCATGTGCACTCTAAATGTTTGCCATTGCCAATTCACTGTAATACCTTGAAGTAACAATCCCCAATTTATTGTAGCCAGCTTGTGCTCAGACCATTACGGTATCTTTTATGTAGAGTGCTCTGCACATTAGGACAAAAGATCTTCAGATTTGTCTTTTTGACATTTTTAGTTCCTTTCCTATTATTTTGCAGTATGACCCTGTTTGATTCTTTCCCTCTGAACTCTCTGCCTATCGCCTTTCCTATTTCCCAGTCGGTCTTTTGTTTTGGCTCTTGTTTCTCCCATTCTATCTCCCTGTGTAGGTTCCCAACCCCCTGTCATTTTAATTTAAACCCTCCTGAACTGCTGTAGCAAATACTTCCCCTGAAACATCAGTTCCCATTCTGCCCAGGTACAACCCAGCCAACTTGTTCTGGGGTAGGTGGAACCTATACCAGTCCAATGTCCCAGGAATCTGAAACACTCCTCCTTCTACCATCTCTACAATCACGTGTCAATCAGTTACATTCGGCTATTTCTACTCTGACTAGCATTTGATTCTGTTAGCAACCCTGAGATTTTTGATGTTCTACTTTTTAATGTGCTTTCTAACTCCCTATATTCTGCTATAAGACTCTCATCCCTTTTCTTACCCTAACCACTAGTTGTTCGTCTTCCTGCTGCAGAATGTAGCTCCTTCAAGCCATCCTTGACCCTAGCATCTGGGATGCAATGTACCACCTTGTTTGCAGTCACACAAAAGTGTATCAGTTACCCTTGAATCCCCTATTAGTATAACCATCCCACACTACTACTCCCATTCAGCAAAGCCAACCTAAGTGTAACAAATTTGGCCATTCCTCTCAACAGTATCCAAAACACTGTACCTGTTTTGCAGGGGGATAGCCAAAGAGGACACCTGCATACCTTTGTCGAGTCTTCTTTGTTTGCCTGGTGGTCATCTGTTCTCTCCTTGCCACAGGCAAGGAGATCTATGCAGTGACCAGCTCTCTGTATGTGCTATCTACGATACTCTCTCATCCTTGCAGTTGCTGCAGTTTCCAATCTTTAGCTGCAGCTGGACACTTCCTGTACACGTTTTAGTCCTGGACTGTGGAACTGTGTCTGACTTCCCACACAGAAGGAGAAGCATACCATGGCTTTACACTCTCTCATTCCATGATTTGCCCCTTTAAATTAAACTCTTTTCCATTGAAATCAAATCCGTTGATCTAGCACCACTAGACTATCTGCAAATAAGAGTCAACTACAAATGACATATAAGCCCGAACAGGTAAGGATGGCAGATTTCTTTCCCTAAGGACAATGGTGAACTAGGTGGATTTTCACATCATTCTTCAGTAACCATTAGGCTAACATTTATATTTCAAATTTTTTTACTGAAAGCAAATGTTTTCAACTGCCATGGTCAGATTCAAACACCCAAATCTTCAGGAATTGGCCTGGAGTTCTGGATTACTAGTCCAGTGACATTACCACTAGTAAAAGTGCAATATACTGTGTCTTGGAAAGCCATAATAAAACTACCTTTTCCATATGTTGTGTTCCACCAAACAATCGAATAAAGAGATATTGGTACAATGAAGTCTAAATTTTGTGGATGAGATTACCATATGTTGGTTGCATATGGCCTAGGATTGTAGCTAAATATTCATCTGAGCAGCTCCAATCTGTGAAACTGTGCCTCGTGAGAATCTGAAAACTTGATAGGATGCAGAAAAAGGATATGTTGTGGACTAATCTGCTCTAATCCCATATCTCTTAATTTGCTAGGTACTTTTTATTTGCACTGCTAATGTGACTGAAACCATTCCAGAACCTCTCCGGGATCGTATGGAAATGATTAACGTGTCTGGTTATGTAGCACAAGAGAAGCTTGCAATTGCTGAGGTATAGTTGTTCTTTAGAAGCCAATAGAATAGATCTGAAGGAACGTACTGTTTGAACATGATATCTTTTTGTATTGTGTGAGGGACTTGTGAATTGTGAATGTGGGGCATCATGATAATAATGGTGCCTTGGCAAGTTGGATGCAATCAAATAATTTAGTGTTTCCAGAGTTTCATAGTAATCCTGTTCCAGTGCTGAGATAGTAGATCATGAATTTCAAATCCCACTTTTCTTACTTGAACAGGAAAGAGAACTCATGATGTTTCGAATGCCATATTTTGGTTGAGACATTAATACCATGTCTGTTCAAATAGATTATGATATCCCATGGCACTACTCATAAGATGCTAAGAAATTCTGATTGATTGTGCCCTGGACAACATTTATCATCTAAATAATGCTATCAAAAATTGATAAATCAGTCATTCATCTCATCACTGTTCATGTTACAAATTGGCTGCTGTGATTGCCTTCAAGAATGCAATTACTATACTTAAATCTCTACAGTATTTTCTCTTTGGGTTGTAAACCTGGATTCTCACTTTATTGCAGCGTTATTTAGTTCCTCAAGCACTGAATGCCTGTGGTCTGGAGAAGGAGGGAGTGCAGATTACATCTGAAGCACTTACTGTTCTCATTAAACAGTATTGCAGGGAAAGTGGAGTTCGCAATCTGCAAAAACAAGTGGAGAAGGTGAGTGCACTATGGTTATTGAGATATATGCTCCAACCTGGAGAGGGCTGCTCAGTTTGCAGTATATTCAATGTCAACTTTTTTTTTCAATATTCATTCATGGGATCTGGGCATCAATGGTTAGGCTAACATTTTTTTTTTCTGTTGACTTGTGGGCATGGGCATTGCTGGCTGTCCAGCATTATTTGCCTGTTCCTAATTACCCTTGAGAAGGTAGAGGTGAACTGCCTTTTTGAGCTGCTGCATTCCACGTGCTGTGGGTTAACACTCAATGCTATCAGGGAGGCAATCGCAGTATTTTGACCCAGCAACAGTAAAGAAATGGCCATATTTCTAAGTCAGGGTGGTGAGTGGCATGGAGGGGATTTTGCAGATGACTCTGTTTTCCATGTATCTGCTACCCTGTTCTTTCTAAATGGAAGTGGTTATGAGTTTGGAAGGTGCTGTCTGAGGATCTTTAAGTGAATTTCTGCAGTGCATGTTGTAGATAACACACACTGCCGGTGCTGAGCAATAGTGGAGACAGTGGATGCGGTGCCAATCAAGTGGGCTGCTTTGTCCTGGATGGTTAGAAGCTTCTTGAATGTTGTTGGACTGCATTCATCCAGGCTAGTGGGGAGTATTCCATCACACTCCTTGACTTGTGCCTTGTAGATGGTGGACGGGTTTTGGGAGTCAGGCTGAGTTACTCACCACAGAATTCCTGACCTCTAACCTCCTATTGTAACTGTTTGTCATCAAGATGTACAGCACAGAAACAGACCCTTTGGTCCAACCCGTCCATGCCGACCAGATATCCCAAACTAATCTAGTCCCATTTGCCAGCGCTTGGCCCATATCCCTGTAAACCCTTCCTATTCATATACCCATCCAAATGCCTTTTAAATGGTGTAATTGTAGCAGCCTCACCACTTCCTCTGGTAGCTGATTTCATACACGCTGCACTCTCTATGTGAAAACGTTGCTTCTTAAATCCCTTTCATATCTTTCCCCTCTCACCCTAAACCAATGCTGTCTAGTTCTGGACTCTTTCCCCCCCCCCCCCCCCAAACCATCCCCTCTCCAAGGGAAAAGACTTTGTCTATTTACCCTATCCATGCCCCCCATGATTTTGTAAACCTCTATAAACTCACCCCTCAGCCTTCAACGCTCCAGGGAAAACAGCCCCAGCCTGTTCAGCCTCTCCCTATAGCTCAAATCCTCCAACCTTGGCAAAGTCCTTGTAAATCTTTTCTGACCCCTTTCAAGTTTCACAACATCCTTCCAATAGGAAGGAGACCAGAATTGCACGCAATATTCCAAAAGTGGCCTAACCTATGTCCTGTACAGCTGAAATGTGACCTCCCAACTCCTATACTCCATGCTCTGACCAACAAAGGAAAGCATACCAAACGCCGCATTGACATCTTATCTACCTGCGACTCCACTTTCAAGGAGCTATGAACCTGCACTCCAAGGTCCCTTTGTTCAGCAACACTCCCTAGGACCTTACCATTAAGTGTATAACTCCTGCTAAGGTTTGCTTTCCTAAATTGCAGCACCTCGCATTTATCTAAATTAAACTCCATCTGCCACTCCTCAGCCCATTGATCCATCTGATTAAGATCCTGTTCTGGAGTCATCTGCAAACTTACTAACTATACCTCCTATGTTCATATCCAAATCATTTATGTAAATGATGAAAAGTAGTGGACCCAGCATCGATCCTTGTGGCACTCCACTGGTCATAGGCCTCTAGTCTGAAAAACAACCCTCTGTCTTCTACTTTTGAGCCAGTTCTGTATCCAAATGGCTAGTTCTCCCTGTATTCTGTAAGATCTAACCTTGCTAATCAGTGTCCCATGGGGAACCTTGTTGAACGCGTTATAGGTCCTTGTGCCTTAAATCCAACATTGAAAGATGCAGGGACTCCTGGGCTTCTGCTTGTTCCCTGATTACTGATGCCAATACTCCTCTCAATATTTTTTTAAAATAGAATCCCTACAGTGTGGAAACAGGCCATTTGGCCAACAAGTCCACACCGACCCTCCAAAGAGTTTCCTACCCAGACCCATTCCCCCACCCTATTACTCTATATTTCCCCTGACTAATGCACCTGGCCTACACATCCCTGAACGCTATGGGTAATTTAGCATGGCCAATTAGATTAGATTACTTACAGTGTGGAAACAGGCCCTTCGGCCCAACAAGTCCACACCGCCCCGCCGAAGCGCAACCCACCCATACCCCTACATTTACCCCTTACCTAACACTACAGGTAATTTAGCATGGCCAATTCACCTGACCTGCACATCTTTGGACTGTGGGAGGAAACCGGAGCACCCGGAGGAAACCCACGCAGACACGGGGAGAACGTGCAAACTCCACACAGTCAGTCGCCTGAGGCGGGAATTGAACCCGGGTCTCTGGCGCTGTGAGGCAGCAGTGCTAACCACTGTGCCACCGTGTCACCCACCTAACCTACACATTTTGAATTGTGGGAAGAAACTGGAGCACCTGGAGGAAACCCGCGCAGACAAGGGAAGAATGTGCAAACTCCACACAGACAGTCGCCTGAGGCTAGAATCGAACCCGGATCCCTGGCGCTGTGAGGAAGCAGTGCTAACTACTGAGCCACCGTGCAACAATGTTCTGCTCGCTACAAATATTAAATGCTTTACATTCAAACCCAAAACAAGCTTCCTAGCAGAAGTAAAAACTAGCTTCACAGAAATTTTCCACCGTTCTTAATAACCAACTATTAAGCTAATCATTCTTCAACTGCTTTTACATCTCTGGACCATGTAATTGATCTTGCACCTCAGTTGCAGTTTTGTTTTGTACTTTTCTTTTAGTTAATTGGACCTCTACAGTCACAATTGTTTTTTTTTTTCCCCTCTGCAGGTATTTCGCAAGGCTGCTTACAAAATTGTACACAAGGAGGCTGATGCAGTAATGATAACCCCTGAAAACCTCCAAGACTTTGTCGGAAAACCTGTTTTCACAGTGGATAGGATGTATGATGTTACTCCTCCGGGCGTTGTAATGGGTTTAGCCTGGACAGCTCTGGGTAAGTGGTTGAGCTTTGTATTGATTTGAGTCCGAACAACGCCATAGCTGATTTTAATCTATTTCCACCTTGTCTATTTGACTATTCCAATGCTGTTTTGCATGGACTTTTTTTTTTCAATCTCCATAAACTTGAGTTTATCCAAATCTCTTCTGTCCTTGCCCTAATTCATGGTGTGTATGATTTATCCATCAGCCTTGTACTTGCTGTCCTACATCCACTTCAAGTCCGCAAACTTTAAAAACTCTCTGTGGCTTGTCCATTTCTCATCTCTAACCCCTCCCATGCTAAAATCCCCATAAGAATTCCTGTATTCATCCTGTGCGTCTCTGCCCTGCCCCTGACTTCAACACACCCTCGGTTGTCGATGTAATATTCTTCCAAGTTGTTCTAATCTCAGGACATGTTGGATTGAAGGGTCTGTTTACATGCTATAAAACTCTGAAAATCAAGAAGAAAACTCTTGACAAAATGTGTCATTGTTTACCAATTCGCAAATTACTATTGTTCAGAGAGAAACCTGCACCATCTGACTTTCTCCAACCAATTATTCCTCAGAAATGGTCTTATTGGTTATAAAATCAGTCCAGAATCCAGACAGATGTAGGAATCTGATTATTTACTCGCTGAAAATGATTTTTGAAATCTTGTTCCCCTCTTGCAAGATCAGTTGTTTTATGTCTCATTCAGCAATTTGCTGGATAAATATCCATGTTTTTTCTAATTAATTTTTGTTTCCTTACCTGTGATTATCTTATTGAACAACTGTGCAATTTTCAGAAGTTATATGAAATCAGCCTCTTTTGTCTTCGAAAGTCATATTCTTTGGGATATATGATGTTGTTCATACTTGGTTCTTAAGTTCTGGTATTAGACTTGTAGGTGTATGGTGACTCTTCAATTAATGGTTAGCCTTTTGAGTTTAAAAATAATAAAACGTATTATGGATGTAGGTTTGCTTGCTGAGCTGGAAGGTTTGTTTTCAGATGTTTTGTCACCATACTAGGTAACTTGATCAGTGAGCCTCCAGATAAAGCACTGGTGAGTTGGCCCGCTTTTTATTTGTGTTTAGCTTTCCTTCAGTTGGTGGTGTAATTTCCTGTTCTTTTTCTCAGGGGGTGGTAAATGTTTGTTAATAGAGTTCCAGTTGGAATGCTATGCTGCTTGGAATTCTCGTGTGTGTCTCTGTTTGGCTTGTCTTGGGATGGATGTGTTGTCCCAGTCGAAGTGGTGTCGTTCCTCATCTGTATGTAAGGATGCTAGTGAGAGTGAGTCATGTCTTTTTGTGGTTAGTTGATGTTCTCACTGGTATCCTTACTTACAGATAAGGAAGGAGACCACCATCCTGTTTTGATGGCAAGATTTTACCAAATTTTAGAATTGCTGAAATTACTGCACCATCAACATCTGCATGTTGCCATTGAACAAAAATCTGAACTAAGCCAGCCTTATAATTATAGTAGCTACAAAAACAGGTCAAAAGGCCAAGAATTCTGCAGAAGGTGTGTCCAAAGTCTGTCAACCATCTATAGCACAATTCAGGAGAATGGTGAAATGCTGGACAAAGCAACTTGCTTGATTGACATCCCACCCAACACCTTGAATGTTCACTCCCTTTGTCACTTTTCAATTGATTAAGTAACCAGTGCTGTAATATTCCAAGCTTTCTCCTGCTCTGATATGTTAATTCCTTAGCATACATAGAACATAGAACAATACAGCACAGAACAGGCCCTTCGGCCCACGATGTTGTGCCGAACATTTGTCCTAGCTTAAGCACCCATCCATGTACCTATCCAATTGCCGCTTAAAGGTCACCAAAGATTCTGACTGTACCACTCCCACAGGCAGCGCATTCCATGCCCCCACCACTCTCTGGGTAAAGAACCCACCCCTAACATCTCCCC
>NC_057740.1:16106907-16164347 GCF_004010195.1 Chiloscyllium plagiosum
TGTAAGGCAAGACCTCCCCTTCACAAATCCGTGCTGGCTGTCCCTAATCAAGCAGTGTCTTTCCAGATACTCATAAATCCTATCCCTCAGTATCCTTTCCATTACTTTGCCTACCACCGAAGTAAGACTAACTGGCTTGTAATTCCCGGGGTTATCCCTATTCCCTTTTTTGAACAGGGGCACAACATTCGCCACTCTCCAGTCCCCTGGTACCACTCCCGTTGACAGTGAAGACGAAAAGATCATTGCCAACGGTACTGCAATTTCCTCTCTTGCTTCCCACATAATCGTAGGATCTATCCCGTCAGGCCCGGGGGACTTGTCTATCCTCAAGTTGTTCAAAATGTCCAACACATCTTCCTTCCTAACAAGTATCTCCTCTAGCTTATCAGTCTGATTCACACTCTCCTCTTCAACAATACGGTCCCTCTCGTTCGTAAATACTGAAGAAAAGTACTCATTCAAGACCTCTCCTATCTCTTCCGACTCAATACACAGTCTCCCACTACTGTCCTTGATCGGACCTACCCTCATTCTCGTCATTCTCCTGTTTCTCACATATGCATAAAATACATATTTCAAAGTACCTTTTCACTTCTGTGCGATCTTATGCACAGTCTTGAACAACTTGTATTTCTCTATGTTCACATCTGTAATTTTCTTGTCTGCGTATCTAAAGTTTTTAGTTCTTTCTGAATTAGTAAGAGTTGGTTAGAACTGCATACTGTTCTGGTCCCCACACTACCAGAAGAATGTGGATGCTTTGGAGACGGTACAGAAAAGGTTTACCAGAATGTTGCCTAGTATGGAGCATTTTAGCTATGAAGAAATGTTGGATAGACTGAGTTTGTCTTCACTGGAATGTAGGAGGTTGAGGGGCAACCTGATAGAAGTTTATAAGATTGAATGGTATGAATAGAGTGGAAAGTATGAGGCGTTTTCTCCAGGGTGGGGGAGTCCGTTACTAGGGACATAGGTTTAAGGTGCTTGGGGAGGATTTTATAAGATAAGTGCGTGGCAAGTTTTTCACACACAGGGTGGTGAGTGCCTGGAACGTGCTGCTAGAGATGATGGTGGAAGCAGACACAATAGCAGCATTCAAGAAACACCTGGACAAATGAGTGCATGAACAGGAAAGGAATAGTGGGATACAGGTCCTGAAAGTGAAGACCGTTTTAATATACAAGAGCAAAATGTGTTTGCACAGACTTGGAGGGCTAAAGGGCCTGTTCCTGTGCTGTATTGTTCTTTGTTCATCATTAACTTAAATACCAGGCAATTTGGAAAAAAAGCTTTTCTTTCTTCATATTGCTGTTCTCGTTTGCTCACATTTAAATAATCACACTTGTTGAAAACTAGCATGGCACATTTGTAGTAAAAGTTGAACTAATGGCTACTTGAAGGCTGAAATCACAAAATCCAAGTCACATCTTGTTTATGTTGATTCTGATCCTTCATTTTGGGCTGCCTGTACAATAACTGAAAGCAGGAATAGGTGGCAACAAATTATTCTTTAAAAATGATGAGGCAATGGTGTAAACTTGTTACATTCATCCTTTTGAGATTAATGCACTATATTAATAACTCTTCTAACCATGTCTGAATTGTGAGGTTAGAATTAGCAGACCTACTATCTTACTGCTATCACTGATCCTCAGCTGGTCACTGGAAATAATGTAAGACTAGGCTCTGGGTGGTTTCCATATTCCCATTGTGCAGAATTTAACTTACCTTTTTAATAACAGATTTCAAGGAGAACTTGGCAAAGTAACTTAGTTGAGTCATGTTGACTTCAAATTTCATAACACATCTGCAGTCTCCATGAAAGCCATTAATTATGAGCTTCATTATGATTCAGTACGTAAAATATGTGTAGTTTCCCTTGCCCTTTAAGAAGAACTAGGTAGAAAATAAACATGACTTTGTATCTTACAACACAAGAAACTGTCTAAATTAACCACTCCAATCTTCACAATCAGGTGGGTCAACTCTCTTTATTGAAACCTCTCTTCGACTGCCAAGGGATAAGGAAAGTAAAGAAGGCTCTCTTGAAATGACTGGTCAGCTGGGAGATGTGATGAAGGAAAGTGCGAAAATTGCCTATACATTTGCAAGGGCTTTTCTCATGCAGAAAGATGATACCAATGATTTCTTGATTCAATCCCACATACACCTCCATGTGCCTGAGGTAAGGTTTGAGTATATTGTTTGAGAATCTTTTTAATAATTCAAATCTGTGCATTCATTGAGGCCAGAATGAAAAAAAAATCATGTGTTGCCATGATGCAGCACCATCTTGTTTGATCAGTGCAATTTTAGCCCAGTATTTCTTGCTGTTGGATCCCCAAGACGGTCCAGTGGCTGAGCTCCCACCATATTTTGGTCCAAGCAGCCAAGAGGTAGCCTGTGTTCTGACACATTGTAGCTTAACAAACATCTGTCCTTGTACAGTATCTTCCTTCACAGTGCTAATATGCCTCTCATAGTTGCATTTTCTCACCCTTTGCTCCCCTGGTTATTATGAACCATAATAAAAAAAGCTGGTTGCATCAAGAGGCATCACTTTCTTCTGCTCTCTAAAATAAAAGCAATGCACAGATCAATCAATATATCGGTACAGTGGTTAGCACTGCTGCCTCACAGTGCCAGAGACCCGGGTTCAATTCCTGCCTCGGGCAACTGTGTGGAGTTTGCACATTCTCCCCGTGTCTGCATGGGTTTCCTCCGGGTGCTCCAGTTTCCTCCCATAGTCCAAAGATGTGCAGGTTAGGTGAATTGGCCATGCTAAATTGCCCGTAGTGTTAGGTGAAGGAGTAAATGTAGGGTGGTGGGTTGCTCTTCGGAGGGTCGATGTGGACTTGTTGGGCTGAAGGGTCTGTTTTCCACACTGTAAGTAATGTAATCTAAAACCATCTTGGCGTCATCTGCAAACATACTAACCATGCCTTCTACATTCTCATCTAAATCATTTGGGAACGGCACTGTGGCACAGTGATTAGCACTGCTGCCTCACTGCGCCAGAGACCCGAGTTCAATTCCCGCCTCAGGCGACTCTGTGTGGAGTTTGCACGTTCTCCCTGTGTCTGCGTGGGTTTCCTCCGAGTGCTCCGATTTCCTCCCACAGTCCAAAAATGTGCAGGTTAGGTGAATTGGCCAAGTTAAATTGCCTGTAGTGTTAGGTGAAGGGGTAAAAATGTAGGGGAATGGGTCTGGGTAGGTTGCGCTTCGGCGGGTTGGTGTGGACTTGTTGGGCCGAAGGGCCTGTTTCCACACTAAGTAATCTAATCTAATCTAATCTAAAATACCACAAGTGCTTCTGTATTCACAATCCTTCAGGGCAACTAAACTGAATTCATTCATTCTCCCCTCCACTACTTTTTCCACAGGAAAAAGTGCATCTATATTTCGGACTGTAAGAAATAGGAGTGGAAGTAAGGCCATTCGACCCATCGAGTCCACTCCGCCGTTCAATCATGGCTGATGGGCATTTCAACACCACTTACTCACACTCTCCCCATATCCCTTAATTCCTTGCTAGATTAAGAATTTATCAATCTGTGCCTTGAAGACATTTAACATCTTGGCCTCCACTGCGCTTCGTGGCAATGAATTCCACAGGCCCACTACTCTCTGGCTGAAGAAATCTCTCTTCATTTCTGTTCTAAATTGACCCCCTCTAATTCTCAGATTGTGCCCACGGGTCCTAGTGTCCCCACATATCGGAAACAACTTCCCAGTATCCACCTTTTCTAAGCCATGCATTATCTTGTAAGTTTCTATTAGATTTCCCCATAACCTTCTAAACTGTAATGAATACAATCCCAGGATCCTCAGTCGTTCATCATATGTTAGGCCTACCATTCCAGAGATCGTCTGTGTTAATCTCCGCTGGATGTGCTCCAGTGCCAGTATGTCATTCCTGAGGTGTGGGGCCCAAAACTGGACACCGTATTCTAAATTGGACCTAACCAGAGCTTTATAAAGTCTCAGTAGCACATCATTGCTTTTACATTCCAACTCTCTTGAGATAAATAACTACATTACATTTGCTTTCTTAACTATGGACTCAACCTGCAATTCAACCTTTAGAGAATCCTTTAGTAGCACTCCCAGATCCCTTTGTACTTTGGCTTTATGAATTTTCTCACCATTTAGAAAATAGTCCTTGCCTGTGTTCATTTTTCCAAAGTGCAAGACCTTGCATTTGCTCTCATTAAATTTCATCAGCCATTTCTTGGACCATTCTCCCAAACTGTCTAAAAATTTCTGTAGCCTTCCCACCTCCTCAGAACTACCTGCATGTCCACCTAATGTAGTATCATCGGCGAACTTCACCAGAATGCCCCCAGTCTCTTCATCCAGATCATTGATACATAGTGAACAGCTGTGGCCCCAACACTGAACCCTGTGGGACACCACTTGTCACCAGCTGCCATTCCAAAAATGAACCTTTTATCCCAACTGTCTGTCTTCTGTCAGACAGCCAATCCTCAACCAATGCTAGTAGCTCAACTCAAGCACCGTGGGCCCTCACTTTACTCAGCAGCCTCCCGTGAGACACCTTATCAAAGCCCTTTTGGAAGTCTAGGTAGATCACATTCACTGAGTTTCCCTGGTCTGACCTACTTGTTACCTCTTCAAAGAATTCTAACAGGTTTGTCAGGCACGACCTCCCCTTACTAAATCCATGCTGACTTGTTCTAATTTGACCCTGCACTTCCAAGAATTTAGAAATCTCATCCTTAACAATGGATTCTAGAATTTTACTGAGGTTAGGCTAATCGGCCTATAATTTTCCATCTTTTGTCTTGATCCTTTCTTGAACAAGGGGGTTACAACTGCCATTTTTTAATTATTTCGGCCTAACTGACTCCAGTGATTTTTTTGTTTTAAATGATTTAGTGTAAGTCATCTTTTGAAATAGAAATGGAAAGTCATGAAAGAAAATATACACACCCTGTATTTTCCAGCTAGCTGCATAGTTAATGATTTAAGTGCATTTTTCCAGGAAATGGTCTTCTGGTACAGTTGTAACTGTTAATATTTTCAATGAAGAACTGAATTGGCAATAACATAGAGTCATAGAGCTGTACAGCTTGGAAACATATCCTTAGGTCCAGATATTTCTAATTAGCTTCCAAACCCTGACTATTCATGTGTCCATCCAGATGCCTTTTAAATGTTGTAATTGTACCAACCTCCTCCTCCACCTCTGTCAGGTCATTCTGTATGTGTGCCACCCTCTGCATGAAAATGTTGCCCCTTAAGTCCTTTTAAATCTTTCCCCTCTCACCTTAAACCTATGCCTTCTACTTTTGGAGTTACCGACACTGGGGAAAATACCTTGACTATTCACCCTATCCATGCCCCTCATGATTTTGTAAACCTCTATCAACTCTCCTCTCAACCTCTGACACTGTAGGAAAAGAATAGCCCCAGGCTATTCAGCCTTTCCCTATAACTCAAACCCTCCAACCCTGGCAAGATTAGATTAGATTACAGTGTGGAAACAGGCCCTTCGGCCCAACAAGTCGACACCGACCTGCCAAAGCGAAACCCACCCATACCCCTACATTTACCCCTTACCTAACACTACGGGCCAATTCACCTGACCCTGCACATCTTTGGACTGTGGGAGGAAACCGGAGCACCCGGAGGAAACCCAAGCAGACACTGGGAGAACGTGCAAACTCCACACAGTCAGTCGCCTGAGGCGGGAATTGAACCTGGGTCTCTGGCGCTGAGGCAGCAGTGCTAACCACTGTGCCACCATGCCGCCCACATGCTTACAAATCTTTTCTGAACTCTTGAATGCTTCACAACATCCTTCCAATAAGAGGGAGACCAGAAATGCATGCAGTATTCCAAAAGTGGCCTAAACAATATCCTATATAGCTGCAACATGACCTCCCATTGCCTAAAATCAATGCACTGACCAATAAAGATAAGCGTGCCGAATGCCGCCTTCACTCCACTTTCAAGAAACTATGAACCTGTACACCAAGGTCTCTTTGTTTTGCGACAGTCTGCAGAACCTTAGCATTAAGTATATAAGTCCTGCTCTGATTTGCTTTATTAAAATGCAACACCTCACATTTACCTAAATTAAATTCCAGTTGCCACTCCTAGGCCTTTTGCCAATCTAATCCATTATACTATGAGGTAACTTTCTTCACTGTTTGCTACTTCACTAATTTTGATGTCATCTGCAAACTTACTAACCATACTTCCTGTATTCCATTCAAATCATTTATATAAATGACCAAAAGCAGTGAATCAGCATAAATCCTTGTGGCATACTGCTGGCCACAGGCCTCCAGTTCGAAAAATAATCGCCTTTACCATTCTCTGTCTCCTACATTCGAATCAATTTTGTAACCAAATGGCTAACTCTCCCTGAATTCCATTTGATGTAACCAGTCTACCATATGAAACCTTGTTGAATGCCTTGCTAAAGTACCTTCATTTCAAAACAAATTTTATCTTCTTTTGTATTAAATATATATGAATTATATATTCAGAATTCTCTTGTAGGCTTCCTGGTAAGTATATATACATGAAATTGTTAAAAGATAGTTAGCACAAGAAACCTTCACTTAAAGTCGTTGCATTCCTGAAAATTGGGACTATGGGCATCACTGTTAGTTAGCTTCTGGCGAACATTGTTTGCTCTAAGAAAATGATGTATAGATTGAACTACTGTGACGTGAAAGTTATTTTATTTTGAAACAACTTGCAAAACAGAATAATTACTGCATATAAAACTAAAGCTATATATTTAATATTTCAGAACCTTTCTCAAAAGTGAACCATTAAATTGAGACAATTTAGATGACCAATGCCTAAATTGGTTTTTTTAAAGGTTATTTTATTTATGAATTTAAAAAATGTGCAAGAAATACTAATATAGTTACTTTGAATAAATGTTCAAAGTACAACCGCCTGTTAAAATTTTAATTGACTACACACCACCTAGTGGTTGAAGCTGGTCAGTGCAGGCGGAATTACTTGCACTGACCAGCGTCTGCCACTAGATGCAAGCCAGGACATCATACCAAATTCAGAATGGCAGGCAGAAAACAAAGCAAATACCTGAGGTTTAAAACTTTAAAATTTTAGACTTCAAAGAATGGGAGCAGGGTGAAGAGGAATTGAGGCTGGAGGCAGCAACAGGAAAGGGCTAGGGGCAACTGATTGTGGGATCAAAAGCATGGGGAAAATTCTTCAGAGTAGGCAGGCCCAAAGGAAGGTCAGTATGAAACCATGTTAAGCAAATCTTTATTTGTTTAAAGACTAGTTTATTAAAGACACAACTTGAAGTGAACGGCCGATGTCATTTGCATGAACCTTAGTGAAGCTTTTGACAAGTTCCACGTGGTAGACTAATTAGTAAAGTTAGATCACATGGGATTTGGGGTGAGCTTGCCAGATGGATACAAAATTGATTTACTGTAGGAGATGGTAGTGGCAGAGGATTGTTTTTCAAACTGGAGGCCTGTGACCAGCTGTATTCCATATGGCTCTGTACTGGGTCCACTTTTGTCATTTATGTAAACAACTTGGATGAGAATGTAGGAGATGTGGTTAGTACATTTGTGATGATACCAAAATATGTGAGACATTTATGGAGGTTTATAAAATCATTGAGGGGCATAGATAATGGAAATAGCAAGGGTCTTTTCCCTAGAGTGGGAGTTCAAATTGTGGGGCATATTTTTAAGGTGAGGAGGAGGAAGTTTTTTAAAAGACGTGAGGGGCACTTTCTCCACGGTAAGGTGATGAAAAAGGTTGAAGTCACATTGAGTCCAGGGTGTTCTAGCTAGATGGATAGAGAACTGGTTGGACAACAAGAGACAGAGTAGTAGTGGAAAGGAGCTTCTCAAAATGGAGACCTGTGACCAGTGATGTTCCACAGGGATCTGTGCTGGGACCACTGTTGTTTGTGATATACATAAATGATTTACCATTAGCAAGTTTGCAGATGACACTAAGATTGGTGAAGTAGTAGATAGTGAAGGGGACTGTCAGAGAATACAGCAGATTGGAGAGTTGGGCAGAGAAATGGCAGATGGAGTTCAATCCGGACAAATGCGAGCTGATGCATTTGGGAAGATCCAATTCAAGAACTAACTATGCAGTAAATGGAAAAGTCCTGGGTAAAATTGAGGTACAGAGATGTCTAGGTGTTCAGGTCCATTGTTCCCTAAAGGTGGCAACGCAGATCAGTAGAGTGGTCAAGAAGGCATACGGCATGCTTTCTTTCATCGTAAGGGGTATTGAGTACAAGAGTTGGCAGGTAATGTTACAGTTGTATTAGACTTTGGTTCGGCCACGTTTGGAATACTGCAGACAGTTCTGGTCGTCACATTACCAAAAGGATGTGGATGCTTTGGAGAGGGTGCAGAGGAGGTTCACCAGGATATTGCCTAGTATGCAGCTATGAGGAGAAGTTGAGTAGATTTGGATTATTTTCATTGGAAAGAAGAAGGTTGAGGAGGACCTGATTGAGGCCTAAAAAATCATGAAAGGTGTAGACAGGGTGGAGAGCAAGGAATGTTTGGCCACAGTGAAGGACTCAATTATTAGGGGTCATAAGTTCAAAGTGAGGGGGGAAAAGTTTAGGGAAGATGTGCTTGGAAACTTCTTTATGCAGAGGGTGTTTGGTCCCTGGAACGCATTGCCAGTGGAGGTGGTAGAGGCGGGAATGATACTGTCATCTAAGATGTATCTACACAGATACATGAATGGGCAGGGAGCAAAAGGGATACAGATCCTTAGAAAATAGGCAGCAGATTTAGATAGAGGATCTGGATTGGCACAGGCTTGGAGGACCGAAGGGTCTGTTCCTGTGCTGTAATTTTCTTCATTCGTAGTTTGTGGAATGAAAGTGGTGAATGCAGATACAGTTAGAACATTTAACAGACCTTTGCATAAACACATGATTAGGAAAAGTTTAGAGGCATATGGGCCAAATGCATGCAGGTGGGACTAGTTTAATTGGGAAGCACGTTTGGTGTGGACTAGTTGGACTGAAGGGTCTGTTTCTATGCTGTATGACACTGACTCCATGAGTCAACTTTAACCAGCTTTCCCACTGAACATGCAGGACATAACATAGGTTCCTATTAACCATATACATCACTACATATACACTACACTCTTGGGTATATAGATGCTAAGTGGCAAAATATTTATCTTATTCGCTTTACTCATACAGAGCTATGTCATTTGTGTGTTGCATTAAGAGTATAGAAATGTCCATCTTCACTGTGTGGTTGGTCAGCTCTCCATTGTTGTAACAAAATCATGAATATTTATTTGGATTTGAAAGCTTACTAATACTCCATGCTTCAGTAATAAAGATAATTTGTTTGAATTGTTGATTGAATATTTTAAAGACAGGAACTTGTCTATCCTGCCGTCTGTTTACCTGACCCTTTTTGTGGTAAAAATTCAAGCAGCTGATCATATGCTGATTTTGGAAAGAAAATGCTGTACAGAATTTGTTCCTTCCCAGCATTGTGAAATAGGTATCTACGCAGGAAGAATCTATCATTACATAATTATAGGTGGTGTGGGAGAGGAACATTAATATGCATCTCTAACTTCCTAATTTTGATCCTATTCCCTGAGTGCAACCTCTTAATCTGAGCAATGCAATTTAAATTATCCAGGATAATGAATTTCTGATCCTTGTAAAATTTAAAAGTATAAGACAGAAAAGGCTGTAAATACTTGACAGATTGAGTAGTATCTGACAAAGAAAGGAATGTTGTTTTATATTTCAGATCAATGACCTTTCCTTAAAACTGGAAAAAATAGAAATATGTTTTATGCAAATTAAATTTGAGAAGAAGGGGAGAGAACAAAGAAATAGGTTTGTAATCAGGTGGAAGACAGAGTGCAGAAGTCACTGGTAATGGGACATGATACAGTGATGTTAAGGGTAATTAGACACAGAGACAAATGCTGACCTTGCCAGTGAAATCCACCTCCTATAAAAACCAGAAAGTAAAGAGGATGTCTTCACATCCTCAGCAAAACAGTTTGTGATGTTAGTTACTATTTTTTTAAAACCACCTTTTCCTAATTAGCTTGTTCAGAGATGTTATTACACACCTCTAGAACTGGTGGGACTTGAACCTGGGCCTCTTGGCCCATGGTAGGGACACTACCACTATGCCATAAGAGGGCCACTGTGAGTAGCTACGTACATCACCATGCTAATATAGAGCATCTGTATTCTCTCTTTTGGATGTGAAGAGTGAGGTTAGTAAACACTGCAACTGTCAAATAAATGAATAGTACAGGAGACTATTTAAACATTACTTACGCTGTTTTTCCAGGGTGCCACACCTAAAGATGGTCCAAGTGCAGGCTGTACAATTGTAAGTGCACTCCTTTCTCTAGCAATGAATCGACCTGCACGGCAAAATTTGGCAATGACTGGAGAGGTATCACTTACTGGGAAAATCCTGCCTGTTGGTGGAATTAAGGAGAAGACTATTGCTGTAAGTTACTGTGAAGCTTCTGAAATTATAGATACTATTGTAAGCAGGAAAACCAAAGGCCTGTTTTAGCTGAGCTATTTCCTTTAAAAGTTGGGGCTTGTAAATAGTAAGAAAATGCTAAAACAATAAAAAGAAACTTTCAATTTTTGATTAGTTTAACACCCTTGCAAACTAAAATTCTCAAATGCAGCGAGGGTAAACTTTATCCATAATCTGTGTTCAATGTGACAGGAAACCCACTCAACTTTTGTTTGCCATTTAGTGAAGTGGTGAGTCTGAAACTAGTTTATTCACCTTGATTATCTTGGTGTATATTTGTATGCAATCTGAAATCTTAATACCATTATTTTAAGAAAGCCATTGTAACAATTTCACTTCAGAAAAGATTTAAATTGAACTTTTTTTTCCCCCCTTAGGCAAAGAGAGCTGGTGTTGATTGCATCATTTTACCAATGGAAAACAAGAAGGACTTTTGCGATCTACCAACATTTATTACAGAGGGTCTTGAAGTACATTTTGTTGAACATTACCAGGATGTGTACAGTACTGTGTTTCCAGATAAATGAAATTGAGCCATGCACCCATAATAGAACTGACTTCAACACCATTTCTGGGAAGTGCATTCTGTAGAAATAGAACCAGATGCAAAGTGGAGGAACTGTCTGAATGCTGCAGAATTGTCATGATTGCAAAGTAAATGGAACACATTTGATCAGATTTGGTCATTGTACTAAAGTATTGTTGTAACCAATCCTGACATCATATCGTCAGTTAATTGATAGATTTTGATTTAAATAAATTTTATTAAGTAATTCTGGAATCTGCTGAAATCATGGAAACTAAATCAAATTGTCATGAGTTATTTCATTTAATCGAGTGGGTGATGGTGTAGTCACATGGACGAGAATAATGAATGTATCTGGTTTGTGCTGTTAACTGGGGCACAGCTTGAGTATTGTGTTTGGCTGTGGTATGACTAATTATTAAAATGGAAATTATATCCAAGATTCTGATCCGAATGGTCCATTGACCTGTACCAAAGCTGACTCCTGGCAAACTGAGTCTTGGCTAAAATACTTTTTCATCAAGTTCTGTGCCAATATTCATTGGCTATTTACGATTGAAGAGGGTTTATTGCTATCTGTAACTCAGTCCCAGCACAAATTGGTGTATTCAGTTCAGGTAAAATCATTTGCAGTACAATATTTTACTTTCCACTTGGACAGATTCCAGCAATTTCTCGGCTTGTTTTACAAGACAGACAAGGTTTCCACTGAAGTTACACACCACACACGTGAATTCTTTGAGAAATTCTCTGTGCAAGTGAATAGATGTATGAAAATTATGGAAGCTTATCTGTTTGAAACTTTTGAATCATGTCTTCCCATTAATTAACTCACTTGGACAATACTGTTTTCTATTAACAAGCTGACATTCCTCAAATTTCTGTATTGGTTTTTGTCATAAGTTGCCTAATATTCCCATAGGTATATCTTGCTAATTTTCCATATGGATATCATTTTGCTTTCAAATTAGTGCATGCTTCCTTTCTAACAGAGTGGAGGAGAAAGTATGAATTTGCATAATTATTGCAATAGAAGGCCAAGACTGTATTTTGTAATGCTATCCTTCAGGAGAACTGGAAGCTTGCAGTTAAATTTAAAGTTTAATCATTTCCTTCAAAAGGCTTGAAATCAAATTTTGAAATAGAACTATCATTGTGTATTAATGCCACTTTATGCTTGACAAATTCATTTACTTAAATTTATTTTTTCCATATTGACAAAAACCTGTGACACTGTTGAACATTAACCATCCAAATTAAGATCAAACACCTCTGGTATTGTGTACATGTACAGCGTGGAAACAGACCCTTCGGTCCAACTTATCCATGCTGACCAGATATCCTAAATTAATATAGTCTCATTTGCCAACATTTGGCCCATTCCTCTCCAAATCCTTCCTATTCATGTACCCATCCAGATGTCTTTTAAATGTTGTAATTGTACCAGCCTCCACCACTTCCACTGGCAGCTCATTCCATACACCCACCATCCTCTGTGAAAAGGTTGCCCCTCAGGTCCCTTTTTAAATCTTTCCCCTTTCACCTTAAACCTATGCCTTCAAGTTCTTGACTTTCCACCCTGGGGAAAAAGACCTTATCTATTTACCCTATCCATACCTCTCCTGTTTTTATAAACTTCTGTAAGGTAATTCCCTCAGCCTCCAACACTCCAGGGAAAATAGCCCAGCCTATTCAGCCTCTCCCTGTAGCTCAAACCCACCAACCCTGGCAACATCCTTGTAAATCTATTTTTGAACTCTCTCAAGTTTCACAATATCTCTCCTGTAGCCCAGAGACCAGAATTGCACACAATATTCCAAAAGTGGCCTAACCAATGTCCTGCACAGCTGCAACATGACCTCCCAACTCCTATACTTAATGCACTGACCAATAAAGGTAAGTGTACCAAATGGCCGTCTTCACTATGCCGTCTACCTGTGACTCCACTTGCAAGGAACTATGAACCTGCACTCCAAGGTCTCTGTTCAGCAACACTACCTAGGACTTTAGCATTAAGTGTATCAATCCTGCCCTGATTTGTCCTTCCAATACGTAATACCTCACATTTATCTAAATTGACTTGAAACTTATGTGGCATTTAATGTTAAACCCTTGATCTTGATGGTGAGGGATTCAGTGGTGGTAACACCATTGAATGTTAAGGGTCAGAAGTTAAATCAAATCATATTGGAGATGGTCATTGCCTGGCATTTGTGAGGCTGGAATGTTAGTTGCAACTTTTAATAGCTTTTAATATAAGTTTGGAACAATTTCAAAGAACAGTCCTACAGCACAAAATGTTAACTGTTTCTCTCTCCACATATATTGGATCCTGATGTGGTCTTCTCAACAGCAGGGAAATCAAACTTAAATTAAGGAAACATTTGGCTGAACATCTCAGCTGGGCCGGCAGGAGCCAACCGGATCTGAGTCACTGCCAGTTTTAATTCCTCTTCCTTTCTGACATGACCATCCTTGGTGTCCTCCATTGTCACAATGAATCAAATGAAAATTGGAGGAACAACACCTCTTCTGTTTGGGCAGCCTACAGTCCGGAGGACTCAACATTTGAGTTCTCCAATTTCAAATAACCTCCCCCTTCCTTCTGCTCCTCTCAGCCACTTACCAGATTCATCCCTCCCATCGACAAATAAGGTCGTACCCTCTACCTATCTCCACCTTGCCCCTCTACCCCATTTTATCTGCAGCTTGTGTTAACCCGTGCCCAGTCCTGAAGGGTTACATGGTTTGGGCAGCATGGTTCAGTGGTTAGCACAGCACCAGGGACCTGGGTTCAATTCAAGCCTTGGGCGACTGTGTGGAGTTTGCATATTCTCCATGTCTGTGTGGGTTTTCTCCAGGTGCCCGGTCCTCCAATTGCCAATAGACAGGGATGTGTAGGTTAGGTGCATTAGTCAGGAGTAAATAGAGTAGGGGAATGGGTCTGGCTGAGTTGCTCTTCTGAGGGTCGGAGTGAACTTGTTGGGCCAAACGGCCTGTTTCCACACTCTGCAGGGATTCTATTCTACACTGAAAAGTTGACTTCACCTCCTGATGCTACCTGGCTTGCTGTGTTATCCCAGCTTCCTGCTTGCCAACTGAGTTTCTTTGGCAGTTCGCTTTTATTATAATGTAGTTGCCATTCCCAGATGTTCCTTACTCTATCTACTCTGGTTCATTTCCTTTTTTTAAAACATTATTTTGTCACTCCTGTTGCATATTTCTAATTTATTTCCTTGCCAGCTAAATCTGCACCTCATTGATTTGTTTCTATTCTCTCCCTTCTGTTTAATTAGTGTTTAAGTGGATTTAATTTCTTTATATTCCCTTCCAATTGGTCCTTACTATTGCAAAGCTGTTGTAACCTCTATTTACACTTTCAAGACAGTCACACCCTGGTTAGAGCACAGATTTCCTATTACAGTACTCTGCTTTCCCAACCTTAGTTAATTTTGTTGTTTGTTTCTAAACACCAGAGAATTCAGGCCTTAGCATCTCATTTTTGTACACCCTCTAAGGCCATGGACAAAGTCTACTAAGCCTTCACTCTACTTACAATGAGGGTTTCATTCCTGATGAAGAGCTTATGCTCAATGTCAGCTTTCCTGTTCTTGGATGCTGCCTGACTATGCTTTTCCAACACCACACTCTTCAACTTTAGAGGGATATGGGTCAGATGCTGGAAAACAGGACTGGATTAATTGGAGATATCTGGTCAGCATAAAGTTGACCCAAAGGATCTGTTTCTGTGCTGTATATCTTATGACTTTGATAAATCAAGCAGTTAAGCAGCGTGTCTGTGACTGGCAGATTGCCACAGGAATTGGTGCCAAGGCCCCAACTTGTTTGTCTGTGAATGTTTGGATGAAGAGAATAATGTATATAATAATGCTGATAAAATTGGGTTGGGGAATTAATGATTTGAGGATATGTCATTGGTGACAACATGGCATTTGGAGTATGATGTGAGGAAGTGAGATTATTGATTTTCCAGCACCACGCTCTTCAACTCTTATCTCCAGCATCTGCAGTACTCATTTTCTCCCAAATACCTCTGAACCCTTACTATTGATATATCCATTCGGATGCCTTTTAAATATTGTAATTGTACTAGCCCCCACCACTTCCTCTGGTATTCATTCCATACACGCACCTCCTTCTGCATGAAAAAGTTGCCCCTTAGGTCCCTTTCAAATCTTTTCCTCTCACCTGTAGCTTTGGACTCTGCTATTCTGGGGAAAATACCTTGACTGTTATCCATGCCCCTCATGATTTTAGAAACCTCAATAAGTTCACCTTTCAGCCTCTGACACTTCAGGGAAAACAGCCCAGCCTATTCATCCTCTCCCTTTATCTCAAACCCTCCAGCCCTGGCAATATCCTTGTAAATCTTTTCTGAACCCTTTCAAGTTTCACAACATCCTTCCAAACGCGAGAGACCACAATTAAATGCAGTATTCTAAAAGTGGCCTCAGTAATGTCCTGTACAGCAACAACATAACCTCCCAATTCCTATGCTCAAGTAAATAGACCAATAAAGGCAAGCATACAAAACTCCTTCACTGCCCTTTCTAGCTGTAACTCCACCTCCATGTTCTGTTTAGCAATATACCCAGAACCTTACCATTAATGGTATAAATCCTGCCCTGATTTGCCTTTCCAAAATGTAGCATCTCACATTTATCTAAACTCCATCTGCCACTCTTTTTTGTCCATTGGATCATGTTACCACATAGTACAACGGGGTAACCACTACATCAATTTTGTTATCATCTGCAAATTTACTAACCTTACCTCATATTCACATTCAAATAATTTGAGAATGACAAAATGCAGTGGACCAAGCACTGATCCCTGCAGCACACCATTGGTCAGTCCTCTAGTCTGAAAAACAACCCTTCCACCCATCTTTGTAAACAAATGGTTAGTTCTCCCTGTATATCAAGTGATCTAACCTTGATCAGTCATCAGAAACCTTGTCAAACACCTTGAAGTCTATACATATGTCTACCACTATCATCTTCAATCCTTTTTTTTTTGCTAAACAGCTTAAAGAAAAAACACCATATAGCTCAAGGTATATCCACTATTCAATATTAATTAACTTTAACTCAATTATTATGGCTGCTCCTTTTATCCTATGATTTATTTTTAGATAAATATTTCAGCCTTTGATTATTTAATAATGCAGCATTCATAATTGGCGATTCACAACCCTTTGAACAAATTCTTCATCTTAGTCCCAGTCTTCTTAACCTGATACTGTTATCTCATGTTCTAGATTCCTCAGGAGAAAGTGATCTTTAGCTACTCCATTAAGTCCTTTCAGAATCTGTTTAATGTGATCAGCAAAAACAAGTCTACCTCCAACTCTTATCCCCATGTATGAATCCTCCGAACATCCTTATTGAATGCTTCTTGCAAAGTATACATCTACTTTATCTTGCTCGATCTTTCTTTAAAAAGCCATTTCCCTATTTTTAGATTGTAGATTGATCATTTTATGATGAGTCCATTAAATTTCCTTAGATTCCAGAATTTTTTAGACAACTCATAAGCTAAATAACTTCCCTATTTTCTCTCTCCTTTCTTGAGCAGCTGTTAACTTCCAGTACTTTGGGGCCAAAATGGGAAATTTTAAAACATAACTAACCATCTTTGTTTTCCACCATGACGACAAAATTTGTTCAGCATCTCTATTTTCTCATTCCTTAAAATTTCTACTGTTTCTGTCTCAAGTTGAAATGCTTACTTTAATATCCTTGTAAAAATCTCTTGGCAACAATAATTGAAAGTCTAGGAAAGAACAGGCCAAGATGGAGAAGGACTGGATAAATGGACATCAGAAACTAGACAAAGGAGTGGGACACAAAAGTGGGCCTTTGTGGACTGTGGCTAATGTGAATGGATGGAAAGAAGCTCTTATTTCTGGCACGTTTACTGCCTTATTCTGTTCTTTGCTTTAAAAAAAATTTAATCTTTTGGTCAACCTTTGCTGGTTTCTAAAACTTTACTCCTCAAACTTACCATTAGGATATAATTTCATTAAAAGTAAGCTTCAATAAGCATGAGTCCAAACACAACAGATAACTTAAGAACTTTAATTGTAACAACTTTGTACAGATTAATCTTTCTTTGCAGCTGCCTTTCTCATTGCTGCCAGCACATTGCTGAGTTCTTCTCTCTTCCTCTTTGCACGGATGTGAGTACCAACCTGAAAAATAAACACTCATTAGCGTTCTGTTGCCCCTAATGGTAGAAAAATTAACTGTCAGTGATTTGCAATGAAGCATGCAATTTTAAAAAATTCCTTCCACTATATTGAAGTGTATAAAACAGCTGCAGTCTGCTTGCCTTGCTAATATTTAGGTTCAGATTTAATACTGCACAAGTTGCTTTTTAAAAAAAATTCTTGGCTAATTCCTCACCTGCAAGTCAGGAGACTGACAGTTAGTCAAACAAAGTCACCCACTTGCAACTCGGATTTCCTTCATGAAATACGTCCTCACGTTTTGATTCGAATCACTTAAGTATCACAAACATACACCCAAAATATTAGGATAAGCTGTCAATCAACACTGACATACTTTTCATCTGACAAAGTCTGACACAAATTTGTCCTAAAGAGAGTACATATTGGCATTTTAGAGCTACTAACATTAGTGAAGGAAAACGAGCAACAGTAAAGACGAGCATCAAGAAGAATCTGTTAAGCTATCACTATCAACTGACAGCCTTCAAGTTTTTTTATTATGTGCTCTCAGCACAAGTTGTTACTTACTCTCTTTTTGATGAATTTGAGTGCACGCTTGTCTTTAGAGACTTTCAGCAACTCCATTGCACGCCTTTCATAGGGAGCAAAACCACAGACCTCACGGATTAGATCTCTGACAAACTTGGTGTGCTTAGTTAGGCGCTAAGGAAATAGATTAAACCAAGAGTTAAAAGAGAACTCAGGCTTTCAACAATTGGCAATAATGTTCAGGTGCAATTCTAGATGTCCACTAAAAACAGTAGTATTCTTCAGGTTATTCCTGGTTCCATGTCCAAGTAAGGACAGAAACAGGAGGATGGTGTAAGTAAGTGTGTGGCTACAGAAATAGTCCAGGAAAGGAGGGATTTAGATTCCTGAAAAGTTGACAGTTGTAGAGAGATGGGATTTCTACTAGTCAGAAGGGCTGCACCTCTGCAGGACTAGGTCAAATATATTTAAGGCAATGTTTACTAGTGTTGTGGGGTTTTAAATTAGTTTGACAGGGAGTAGAAGCTAAATTTAGATTCAGAGACATGATAAGCAAAATTGAAATAACAGCTGAAAACTATGGACAAAACTAGTTGCACAATGATTGTATTTATCTACAACATCAATCTAGTGATGAAGGCAAATGAGTAGTATAGAGATAAGCATGTAAGTAGGATTACTGAAACAGGTCTTGAAGGTGCGAAAAATGGCAACTCAATACTCCTGACATGATTTTTGAGACACGACCGAGAAAAATAAAGTGACATGGTGCAACTTCAGTTGAAGAAGCCATTGTGATGGATATGAAACAATGTGATAGGAAAAGCGCAAAACAAAAATAGACAATCATGCTGCTGGGAATGTACTGAAAGGTCCCAAGCAGTTAAGTGGAGATAGAAAAGCAAATACGTAGACAAATTGTTGAATTTATTTGCATTATAAAATACATTTAAATGAATGCTTAGCCAGGATCTAGCAAGACAAATGAAAAGTCTGGGTTTAGTTTCAGGGATTAATCTAGAAATTGGAAAAGGTATCAGTAGGAAATCATTTTCTAGATTAGCGGTGATCATAATTCAGTCTGAGTAAATACGGAAAAGGTCAGTTAAAGGAGGGAAAGTTAGCTTGAGATGGAATTTACAAACAGCAGACAAAATTAATACATTCAAAAGTGGATAAATAACCAGGCTGGATGGTAAGATTACATCTTATTAATACTTGCTCTTTCCCCATGTTTATCACAGCCAGTATTTCAGCTGCATTGCCCTGTCTTTTATAAAGATGAATACAAAGGCAAATAGTGTGTCTGGGCTCACCTTTATTTTGATTGAAAATATTCATAAGTAAAATCAAAAAAAGGCCAAGAATATTTGATTAGTATGTGAAAAACAAGAAAAAATACGTCGGACCAATTAAGGGACCAAAAGGTAACAGCACAGAAACAGACCCTTCAGTCCATTTCGTCCACACCAACCAAAGTTTCCCCAAACTGAATGAGTCCCATTTTCCTGTGTTTGGCCCATACCCCCTAAACTTTTCCCATTTATGTATCTGTCCAATGTATTTTAAAAATGTTGTAACTGTACCTGCATCTATCACGTTCTCTGGCAGTTCATTCCACACATGAACCACCTAGAGAGAAAAGTTGCACCTCAAGTCTCTTAAATCTTTTTCCGGTCACCTTAAAAATGTGACCCCTAGTTTTGAACTTCCCCCATCCTGGGGAAAACCCCTTTGCTATTCACCTTATCTATGCCCTCATGATTTTATAAACCTCTATAATGTCACTCCTCAACCTCCTCTACTCTGGTGAAAAAAAAGAGGCCCAGCCTATCCTTAGAACACAAACCCTCCAGTCTGAAAACATCCTGGTAAATCTTTTCTGAACCCTCTCCAATTTAATAATATCCTTCTTATAGCAAGGTGACCAGAATTGTACTCCAAAAGAGGCCTCACCAACATCCTGTACAATCTCAACTCTTATACTCAGAATAATGAAGACAAATATGTTAAACACCTTAACCACACCATCTACGTGTAATGCAACTTTCAAAGAACTTGTACCTGAACCCCAAGGTCTCTGTTCAACCACTCACAACACTACCATCAACTGTACAAAGTCCTGCCTTGTTTGTTTTAACCAAAATGCAGTACCTCTCATTTATCTCCACCATGTATTAGATCATTGGCCAGAACTCAATGGTGCAAAGGTGATTTAGAGAGGAGGGGCTTCAGCTCCTGTGGACATCAGACAAGCTGCAATTGTTCTCCTTACAGCAGAGAAGCTCGAGGAGTCAGATAGAAATATTCAAAATTATGAGTGAATAGGAGAAAGTAGGAATGGAAATGATAACAGAAAGACAGATTCAATTTAACTGACAAAAGAACTGGTGGGAGAATTTTTTTTTATATAACGCAATGACTTATCTATTATTCACTCATGGGATGTGGGTGTTGCTGTCTCGGCCCAGCATTCATTGCCTGCCCCTAGATGCCTTTGAGGAGGTGGTGAACGCAGCAGCCCACATACTGTAGGTAGACCCACAATATTATCTGGGAGAGAATTCCAGAATTTGACCTAGCAACACTGAAGAACAGTGGTATATTTCCAAGTCAGAATGAGGAGAGGCTTGATAGGGAACTTGCAGGTTGCTAACCTTGTCATTTGCGATGCATTTAAAAGGTGCTTTGGAGAATCTCTGTAGATGGTACAAGGAGTGACTGTGGAAGATGACGGATGGGGTATGAATCAAGTCAGGTTGGAATTGTCTTGCTTAGTGTGTACAGGATGTATCTGGGTTATTTTCCACATTGTCAGGTGTTGCAGCTGTACTGAAACAACTTGGCTAGGTGAGTAGCAACTTCAGCGGCACAAGTCTTCAGGAATATTCCAGCCCATAGTCTTTCCAATATCCAGTACATCCAGCCATTCCTTGATATCACATGGAGTAAACTGAATTGGGTGGACTAGCATCTGTGATGTTGTGTATGACTGGAGGAGACCAAAATGGATCATCCACTTCGTGCTTCAACCGAAGCCTTTTCAATTGATATGCTAGGCTTATCCCCTCCCCCACAAAACCAAAATCAACATTGAGGATGGAGCCCTTTCCTTCAGTGAATTGTTTAATTGTCCACCACCATTCACAACTGGATGTGACAGGACTGCAGGCCTTAGATCTGATCCATTGATTGTGAATCATTTGGCTCTGTCTATCATTTGCTGCTTACACTTGGCATGCAAGTAGACCAGTGTTGTAATTTCAGCAAGTTGAGACCTCATCTTTGGTATGCCTGGTGCTGATCCTGGCATGCCCTTCTGCATTGTTCATGGAATCAGGGTTGATCCCTTGGCTTGATGAGTTGAGTTGGGGATACGCTGGGTCGTGAGGCTGCAGATTGTGGTGGAGTACATTTCTGCTGCTGTTGATGGCCCACAGTGCCTCACGTGTGCCTGGTGTTGAACTGCGAGATCTGTTGGAAGTCTGTCCCATTTAGCAGGGTGATGGTGCCACACACAGTAGAGATTATTCCCAAATGTGAAGGCAGGACTTCATCTCCACAAGGACTGAGGGGTTGTCACTCATCGATTCTATTATGATCAGATGCATCTGCAGCAGACAGATTGGTGAGGATAAGGTCAAGTACATTTTTGCCTCACCACCTGCCACAGATACAGTCTAGAAGCAATGTTCTTTAGGACCCGACCAGCTTGACTAGTAGTGCTGCTGCCCAAACAACTCTGTGTTCGACACTTAAACCCTCATCCAGAGTACATTCTACAGCTTACCAAGCTCAATGATTCCCAAGTATCGGCCAATGTCATTCATCAGCCAAGTGAGGATGGCAACTGGAAATCAGATTTCCTTGTCCATGTTTGACCTGATGCAGTGAGACTTCATGGGGTCAATGTTAAGAACTCCCAGGGCATCTCCCTCTCACCCGAATTAGAGAGAGAGCAAGAGAATTTGAGAGAGGGAAATGTAGAGACTTACAATGCAAGAGGATATGGCAAAATTACAGGGCAACTATTTGGATAATGATATCCAGAGTGGGACAGAAAGGGACACTACATTTAAGCATAAATAAAGCAGATAGGGTCAATGGGGAAATAACAGTAAAAAGAAAAAAAAATATTTCTTTGAATAGGAATAGTTTTCAGAACAAAATAGATAATTAACAGCACAAATACAGGTTAATGGATATGATCTTCTAGCCAATAGAGACATGATAACAAGGAGATCAAACTGGGAAATAAATATTCAGGGGTAGGAAACTTTTTGGAAAGGATAGATAGGAAGAAAAGGATGATGGGGTAGCATTTTTGATACAGGATGGAATAACAAGATCTGGTCTTGGATCAGAAGATCTTGAATCCATGAGTGGAAGTTAGAAATAAAAAAAGGGAAAGAAGACACTGGCCCCCGAGCAGTAGCTGTTCAGTAGAACAGAGAATCAATCAGGATTGAACGAGGGCTTGTCAAAAGCAGTACTTTAATCTTGGGTGACTTTAATCTTCATATAGATTGGGATGGTCAGATTGGCAGAGATGGCAATGAGGAAAAATTCACAGTGGATTTAAAACAGTTTCCTGGATGAACCAAAGGGCCCCTTTGGTCATTGATACAGAGTATCAATGACTTTATAACAATATGCTGTGGATTCAAATAGGGAATCAAACTATTTTAGATCTAGTAATCTGGCATGAGGAAGGTTTAATAATTAATGGCAGGATAAAACGTCATCTCAGAAACTGCAACCATAATGTGGTAGAATTTAGCAATTAATTTAACAGGGGAGAAACTTGACTCAGAAACAACTGTGCAGTCATTGTTTTTACCTCAGAAACAACTGTGTTGAGCTTAAATAAGACTAATTGCAAAGAAATGAGGGCACACCTGACCGGAGTAGATTGAGAAAAGACTTCAAAGACAATGGAGGATCAATGGCAGACATTTAATAAAATAGTTTGTGACTCACAAAGATAGGAAGGACTCGTGGAAGCCGATCATCAACCAGGAAGTTAAGGACAGCATCAGATTGAAAGAAAACACACATAATGTGGCCAATATTATTGGTAAGCCAGAGGTTTAAGAGTTTTAAATACCAATAAAAAACACCCCCAAAACAAAATTGAGGGTAAACTTGAAAGTAATATCAAGATGGACAGCAAGTAATTCTTTAAATATATGAAAAGGAAGAGAGAACCCAAAGTGAAGATAAGCCCCTTAGAGAATGAGGCTGGGGTAAAAGTAATAGAGAATCAGGCAATGGCAGAGTTAAGTAAGTGCTTTGCATCAGTCTTTAATGGAAGACACTAATAATATCCCAAAATTACAAAGTATTCAAACAGCAAAAGGACAAGAAACAGTACAACAACTATCACCAGAGAATAAGTGCTAGGGAAGCTCATGAAGCTAAAGCCAGTAAGTCCACTGAGATGGGATGCAAAATAGGATATTAAAGGAAGTGTCTCAAGAGATTGTGGATGTACTGTACTAATTTTCCAGGAATATCTAGGTTCTAGAAATGCCCCAGAGGATTGGAAAATTGCCAATCTACCTTCATTTAACAAGGGAAAGAGTCAAGGAAAGCCAGCATCCAAGATAATCAAGTAACAGGGAAGGCAAAATATTGGCCTTTATTTCAAAGAAAATAAAAAGTAGAGAGGTTTTGCTAAAAATATCCAAAGCACTAGTCAGTCAACAGCCGGACAACTGAACAGTTGTGGGCTCCTTATCAAGGCAAAAATATACAGGCTGTCCAGAGACGATTCACTACGCTGGTATCAGATCTGTCGGGACTGCTTTACGGAGGCAGGTGAGTTGTTTGAGCCTGTACTCATGGAATATAGAGGAAGGAGATAACATTACTGAAACATACACAATTATTAGAGGATTTGACAGGGTAGATAGGAAAAAGTTGTGTTTTCCCTTGCGTCTGGCACCAAAGGTCACATCACAGAATCAGAAGTCACAAACAGATATGAGGAGGAACTTCTCTCAGAGGGAGCGCAGTCAATCTGTGAAAGTCATGACCACACAGAACAGCTGAGGCAGGGTTAAGTATATTAAAGGCTGAGGTAGACATTTTTAATGCAAGGAAATCAAGGATTATGGGGAAAAGGTAGGAAAGTGGAGTGAGGATTATCAGATCTGTCATAATCTCACTGAGTGAAGGATCAGACTTGATGGAACGAATGGCCTACTTCTGTTCAACTTGTGAGCCAAGATACAAGATGTGATCATCGTTATTAATGGATATTATGGTCTATAAAAAAAAAGTATCCTTTGGTAAAAGGAGATTATGAAATATTGACAGGATAAGTACACTAGTAGAGGCATAATATTTAGCATTCTTGAAAGACGATATTGTCTCAAAGTGCAACAGAACCTTGACCAGTTGAGCCAATGGGCTGGAGTGGAAGATGGAGTTTAATTTACATAAGGTGTCGCATTTTGATAAGGCAAACTAGAGCAGGACCTTTACACTTAATGATAGGGCCCTGGAGCTTGTTGCCAAACAAAGAGACATAGGGGTGCAGGTGCGTAGCTCCTTGAAAGCAGAGTCACAGGTAGATAGGGTGGTGAAGGTAGTGTTTGATATGCTTGGGTTCAATGTCAGTGCACTGAGTATAAGTTAGGATGTCATGTGTGGCTGCATAGGATATCAGTGTAGGCACGTTTAGAAAACAGTGTAGAATTCTGGTCATTCTTCTATCGGCAAGTAACACAGGCCAAATAATGACAGGCTAGTCAGCCCAGGCTTGGTTATGGGCAAGTTACTGGAAAACAAATTCTAAGACCACATAAACCTGTTAGAAGCAGAAATTAAGGACAGTTGGCATGGATCTTAAAGGATGGCAATGCTGGACTAATTTGTCTGATCTTTGTTTAAAAAAAAGTCACAAATGAGGGTCAGCGAAGGTGCTCAATATAGTCCACATGGAATTCAGCAAACATTTTGTTAAGATTCCACAGAGAATACTAGCCATAAAATTAAAAACATATGGGATCCAAGCAAGAGTTAAAATGTTTTATTTTTCTTGGTTTGGTTTTCAGGGGCTCCTTCATTATCAGATATCATCAGAGTAACATTACCATCTGCATTTATAATGATATATTCTCAAAAGCAAAATTAAAATTCAACAACACTCTCCATCATCATCTCCACTAAAAAGTTAGAAGCCACATTACAACAGGTGAACATTAATTTTGAAACATCACATGATTAAACAGGCACAAGATAACCAAGCATGACTTCAACCTGTGGCATTCTCACTTCATCTGGTCACTTTCTCCAGTCCTGCTGCTCTTGGCAGACTTGCCCACTGCCAGCATTCAACTTTCATGCTTCCCTAATCCTAGTCTGCTTCCCACTTGTGTTTGTTGCTTATAGTTCAGAGTGAACTCCTCAAATTTCAACTGCTCCAACTACGGGTGCAAGTTTTCTCTGATTAATCTCACCCATGATTGAGTTTTCCAAGGCGATTTTGCCACAATTAGGGCAAATTAAGCTTACGCCCATTTGGATTCTGAGCATGGTTCGCTTTTGTTCAGGGTTCACAAGTTCCCCAAGTCCTTTTAGTTTGCACCAAGCCAATAACAGGAACAATCTTTCGGACTATTGCTATTATAAAAACATTACCATCTAATTTCAAAGGACCATCTTAAGCATTTTTTTAAACTCTTCAGAAAATTCATGTGGTTGGAGAGATGGTTGCCAATCCTGAAAAAATAACATCCATGCATTTGAAAATCTCATAGGTCATTTATCTAGATGTGTTTTACTTACCCCTCTTCGTCGGCACTGTCTTGGCCCAGTCTCATTCTTGGTAACAGGGTGACCTTTGCGCAGGCCAACTGCCATAGGATAGCGGATTGCCATTTCTATACAGAAAAATTAGAGCAGGGACATTTTGCAGTTAACACATTGGAATAAGTATAAAGTGAAGATTTAATCTGAAACTACAGCACGTGTGCAAACTCTATTACTGGTCTGCACCATTTAGATGGATACCTCATGTGGTACTGAGGGCTTGCTGCAGTCTACTGTATGTTATATTTGATGTGTAGGTGAACATGAAAACTTTGACATCAGAGCAGGGAGCTCTCCCATGTACTAACAAACAATCATCCCTCAACCCAAAATTTTTTGAGAGATCAAATGCACAAACTGACATCTATCAAAGACAGTGGCTTCCACTTCAAACACATCCTTGGTCCCTCTATTCCTACATACACACACACGGTGGAACACTTGGATCAACTCCATAATAAATCAGAATCCCTACTCTTCAGATAGAGGCCATTTGGCCCAAGTCTGCACTAACCCTCTGAAGAGCATCCCACCCACACTTACCATAAGTCCATCTATCTACACAACCTAAGCACTATGAGACAATTTAGCATGGCCAATCCACCTATCCTGCACATGTTTGTACTGTAGGAGGAAACCAGAATGCCCAGCAGAAATCCACGTAGTCATGGGGAGAACGTGAAAACTCCACATAGACAATCACATAAGATTGGAATCGAATCTACATCTCAAGCACTGGAAAACAGCAGTACTAACCATTGTACCATGCTGAATTGCAGACCAGATCAGTTCAATAGGATCTCTGCTGAGTGCACAACACTCCTAAAGCACTGCACTAAGGACTAGCTTAGATTATCTACCAAGTCTTCAAAATGAGGCTTCAATCCATAATAGTCAACTCAGTGATGACTGAAATACTTTTCCTTCGCTCATAGTTGGAACTGAGCAGAATGTGCCCGAGATGATCTTCTAACTTTTATACTTGCCATTTCTATACAGAAAAATCAGAGCAGGGACATGTAGTAGTTAACACATTTGAATAAGTATAAAGTGAAGATTTAATCTGATCACGAAGGACATATATTTCTACTTACAGTCTTTACTTTAACCCCCACCCATGCCTTCATTATTCCTGTCATATTCGATCTATAAAGTGGAGATTATTCAAAACTCTGCTGCCTGCTCCTATCATCAAGTCTATCACTTGTCATCCTTATAGTGGCTATTATTTTGCAACGCTTCGTCACGATTTGCAAACCCTTTCACACACTTGCTTGTCCGCAACTCTGTAAACTCAAGCCCCTCAATCCTACAAGATTCCACCCTTACTTGTAACGATTTCAGCTCTATCTTGAGCCGTCCACATTCCAAACTCTGCAAATGTCGCCACAAACCTCGTTCCTCCTTTCAGACACCCCCTCACCCTTTGATCAATCAATTTATCATCATCTCCCAACGTATTTCATTGATTTACGGCTGGTAAGCGCGCGGCACACAGTTGGACCAGAATTCAGCAGCAGTGGTCATTGCCCTGGTTTGCAAACGCAGAACGGGGTCTCTGCGGAAATTTCCGGAGCCGTTAGTAACAGCACTCACGCCAAGTGAAATGAGGGTCTTTAATAAATAACTGGGTTATTCAGAAATATCACATAGATCAGCAGAGAGCCCAAAGTTCTCATGACGCTGCGTAAAGATCTCCTCCAAATATCCGTAAATGAAGATTTAAATATGACAATTCGGCATAAAATATTAAGTCCAACTACCACAAAAGATGCAATTCTGTCCATTCCTACATAAAAGGAGTCATCCAACCCCAAGATGGTTGAGATAACAACTAGATTGAATTTGATCTAACCAGCATTTATCTCCGTACCTAGCTCAGTTATGGCGTCGGTCAGGAAAGACCGGAACAGAAAGAATGCTGGGATACCAGGCCTTCCTCCCAGTGCCGCCTTGAATCACGTGACTCGGCTAAGGCTGTGACGAAAGTCATGACGCCATGTTGGGATTTTGATATTTGTGTTTTGTTAAGTCTATCTCACTTAATTTACATAGACTGTTTATTTGAGAAATGAGTTTTGATTGCAATAGGTTAAAAATCAAATTGTTGTTGCTGACAGTTGACATGAGCAAAAATCTGTTGGTTTTTCAATTAATTATATAACAGTTTAATCATATCATTTTACATTTTCACAGAGCTGTAAATGAGAGAATTCCTGATTAACATTACACAATTGGAATTTTTTTTTAAATAATTAGGTTGGAGAACTTCTATTTGTCTACGTCTGCTTGAGTGAGATCCATTGTATTGTTCTGATGTTTTCAAGTTCCCTTTGTAAGCAGGGTTTGCATCCAAAAATGTAAAAGGCTTATTTCTCACTGGCACGCTCCTTGATTTTGGAGGCTTCAACTATGTGGGCAGGCCAAAATATGATTATTTTGCTATTCTAATTTAGTGTGAGACTGTATGGCTTAAACTGTGTAACCTAAACCAAGACATTGTTTGCTTCAGGCTTTTCTATTTTTTCTGTACTTGTATTTTTTTTCTGTTAAAGGATATCTTTGCAAATTAGTTTAAATTGTTTGCTTCAGACTTTTCTGTTTCTGTATTGGTTTCCTTCTGTTAGAGGATATCTTTGCAAATTAGTTTATATTAATATCTGTATGCAGAACTGAATAAAATTTAAAGCAAATTAATGCATTCCAGAATGAAGGAATTGGTAAGAAAGTACCTGGAGTATTGGCACTGATTACATGTTTTCTAATCATTCTGAACAGAAATGTTATTCCCACCTCAGCAGCAGGTGGGACATGAACTAGACCCTTCTGGCTCGGAGGTAGGGATACTACCAGACTGCCACAAGAGCCCCACTGTGGACAATTTAAGTCTCTTTTGTTTAGAAAGGACATACTGTAATTGAATTAGTAGCAGTGTAGAGAATGTTCGCTCACAAGATGCTTGGGTAGAACGTTGTCTCATGAGGAAAGGTTGGACTTGTATCCACTGGAATGTAGAAGAATGAGATGGTTTTAAAGAAACATCCAAGAAGACTTGACCGGTGATGGTGAAAATTTGTTTTGCTTTCTGGAAATTGTTACAGCGAGGTGTTTTTAGAAATGTGATCCTTGACTTTATAAGTAGAATATTTCAAAAAGCAATCATGTTATGCTGAAATTTTATAAAGAGTTCTCCATTTTAGTGAGTTGAGGTTTTTTTCCAAGGGGTTTTAAATCTGTGGAAATCTCTTCCAGAGAGAGCAATTGAGGAAGCTTAATTGAATATTTTTAATGCCAACTGTGACAAATTTTTGATTGATGATGGAGTTAGAGGGTGTGTCTGCATGGGTTACAGACAGGTGCTCCAGTTTCCTCCCAGAGTCCAAAGATAGTATGCTTTCCTTTATTGGTCAGAGCATTGAGTACAGAAGCTGGGAGGTCATCTTGTGTCTGTATAGGACATTGGTTTGGCCACTTTTGGAATATTGCGTGCAATTCTGGTCTCCCTGCTGAACGAAGGATGTTGTGAAACTTGAAAGAGTTCAGAAAAATTTAAAAGGATGTTGCCAAAGTTGGAGGGTTTGAGCTACACAGAGAGGCTGAATCTGTTGGGGCTGTTTTCTCTGGAGTGTCGGAGGCTGAGGAGTGACCTTATAGATGTGTGTAAAATCATGAGGGGCACAAATAGTGTAAATAGACATGGTCTTTTCCCTGGATTGGGGGAATCCAGAACTAGAGGGCATAGTTTTAGGCTGAGAGGGGAAAGATTTAAAAGGAACGTAAGCGGCAACTTTTTCACGCAGAGGGTGGTGCGTGTATGGAATGAGCTGCCAGTGAAGTGGTGGAGGCTGGTACAATTACAACATTTAAAGGACATCTGGATGGGTACATGAATAGGAAGGGTTTAGAGGGAAATGGGTCAAGTGCTGGCAAATGGGACTAGATTAATTTAAGATATCTGGTCAGCATGGATGAGTTGGACCAAAGGATCCGTTTCTGTTCTTGTACATCTCTATGATGGTATGTTTTTTGCGCACATTAAATGGATTGTCCTTACTAAATTGCCCTGTAGTGTCCAAGGATGTGCAGACTAGATGGGTTAGTCTTGGTAAACGCAGAGTTATGGGGATACGGTTTGAGGCAGGGTCTGAGTGGGATGCTGTTCAGAGGGTCGTGCAGACTTGATGGGCTGAATGGCTTCTTTCCTCACTGTAAGGATTCTATAACGTAGACAATAGATAGGAAAGTAGAGATGAGGCCAAAATCAGATTACTTGTGATCTTATTGAATGGAGAAGCAGCTCTAGAGACCAAATGGCCTACTCATGCTCCTAATGCCTATGTTTGTATGAACATCAATGTGGTAACTGGAATTGAGTCTAATATTGCAGCTAAGTTGGACTAACCAGTGTTTTATAAAATTTCAGCATAACATGATTGCTTTTTGAAACATTCTACTTATAAAGTCAAGGATCACATTTCTAAAACACCTTTGGGCAACACAGTGCCTCACCGCATCAGGGACCAGGATTCGATTCCACCCTCGGGCAACTATTTGTGTGGACTTTGCACATCCTACCCGTGTCTGTGCAGATTTCCTCTGGATGCTCTGGTGTCCTCCCACAGCACAGAGATGTGCAGGTTAGGCCATGCTAAATTGCCCATAGTATCCAGAATGTGCAGGTTGGGTGGGTTAGCCAGGGAAAACGCAGGGTTACAGGATAGGTCTGGCTGGGATGCTCTTCAGAGGTTCAGTGTGGACTCGATGGGTTGAATGGCCTGCTTCCACACTGTAAGGGATTCTATGATTCTCAGTGCTCAGCCAACTTCAAATAAATATGTCCATAGAATCTTGGGTCTTTTTTTCATCCCAATTTCTGTGAGATTTTGGGTTCAGAAGTCAAAGATGGATAATAATGAACCTAAATCAATGATTTTAAAACTGACAGATTAGCCAAGTAGAAAGGAAAAATATACAACCCATGACACCTTGACAGTGATTCACTGATACCAAAGGACAAAAGGCTGGTTGGCACAAAGTGTGTTGATCTCTCTGCCTGAGGAAGGAGCGGGGTTGTGGTTGCAAATAAACCTGTTGGACTACAACTCAGGATGAAGGGCTTTTGCCCAAAATGTCGCTTTTCTTGCTCCTCGGATGCAGCTTGACCTGCTGTGCTTTTCCAGCACCACTCTAATTTTGACTACAACCAAGTGTCGTGTGATTTTTGACGATCTCAGTATTGTAATGGCATTGTAATTGTAAACATAAAGGGGCATGTAAGTGCAAGAAGACTCCTGACAACTATTCCAAAATGTAGTGACATCAATACCAGGTGCAGAGTTTTTGTGACCTTTTCTCTATTTTAAGAGTTGTTTGTGCATTTCTAGAAAGAGAAAAAATTATGCTGTACCAGTTTTTTCTGAACAGTTCTGTTTTTCAAAGTTTGTGAGAAGATTTGTAGCTCGGGTGCTCGTTGTTGTGGTTCTGTTCGCCGAGCTGGGAATTTGTGTTGCAGACGTTTCGTCCCCTGTCTAGGTGACATCCTCAGTGCTTGGGAGCCTCCTGTGAAGCGCTTCTGTGATCTTTCCTCTGGCATTTGTAGTGGTTTGAATCTGCCGCTTCCGGTTGTCAGTTCCAGCTGTCCGTTGCAGTGGTCGGTATATTGGGTCCAGGTCGATGTGCTTATTGATTGAATGTGTGGATGAGTGCCATGCCTCTAGGAATTCCCTGGCTGTTCTCTGTTTGGCTTGTCCTATAATAGTAGTGTTGTCCCAGTCGAATTCATGTTGCTTGTCATCTGCGTGCGTGGCTACTAAGGATAGCTGGTCGTGTCATTTTGTGGCTAGTTGCTGTTCATGGTTGCGGATCGTTAGCTGTCTTCCTGTTTGTCCCATGTAGTGTTTTATGCAGTCCTTGCATGGGATTTTGTACACTACATTGGTTTTGCTCATGAGAGCTCGGCGAACAGAACCACAACAGTTCTGTTTTTAATCGCTGAAAAAATTATTGAGTCTGTATATCTTACATCTCACCTTTAAACTTCTACTGTTTCATTTGTGTTGCCTTATCTGCCAAATGTCATTTCACCAGTCCATGTTCTTCTGAAATTTGTTGCTCTCTTCCTCATTGTTTACTACATTTCAAAGTTTCATAACATCTGCAAATGTAGAAATTTGCATTTTCCCATTATTTAACCATAGAAACTAGTTAAATACTTTTCATGGAGCTGTAAGTTTATAAATAGTTTTACAAACATTATTTTCCCCTTTCTAGTTAGTAATAGAATTAACTGATCTTACTTGGCAACAGCCTTTTTCTTTGTCTAAAGATACCACAATCTGTGTTGCCAAGGTGCTCAGCCTCAACTTGCATTCAAATATTGATGTGCTATGGATGTCACTGTGCATGTTTGTACCAGTACTTTTCCACTCCTCAAGTCTGAGCTTCAGCCAGGCTGTCAGAAAAAGTCATTCTACTTGAGCCCTGAAACTACTTGGTATAGAACAGCTTTTAAATCATGATATTAAGAATGGCATAACCCAGACTGCTTTACAAGCAGTTCACTAGTTGTTGAAATGTAGTCATTGTTATAATGTAGATATTACTAAGTGATGTAACTAGATATTAGCAGGCAATTAATCTTTCCTTATTTTAGAACATGCGACTGCTGTATTACCATTGATGGGACTCTTCTGATGGCCTAATATGCAAAGGTATCAAGATGAAAAGAGCAGAGGTTGGAAATATTGTGCTACGTTAGGCCAGTGGTTCTCAACGTGGTTCACAGACCATGACTGGTTGACAATGATCCTCCAGGTTAGAGGCTGACCCAAAATGTTAGCCACTGAACTACAACACCATGGCCAAGTTTATACAAGAGAACAGACTAAAAGCCTCCTCTCTATCACTCACATGATGTCACACAACAGATCAGCTCCTCCATGCATGGCATAAGCTTGACCAACAATATTGTTTTATGAGCAAGATTTATGTTACGTTACAACATATAAATGCAAGACTGGATTTTCAAATCCTTATGTGCTGAAAATGAAGAATAACTGCTGCATGTAGAATCCAATTAGAGACTGAAGCTCTTCAGCTTAGAGCCAGGTATCACTCTTGGAAATCCCATCAAAAGTAACAATATACTTCCCATTAATTTTGCTGAGTTTTATTGAAATGGCAAACAAAAGCAGATATGATAGGTGATCCATGTTCATAGGTGCTCAGACAAAAATGTTTAAGAACCACTGAACTAACATCAAGGTCCTATCATTTGTCTGGGCTAGAAGGGCAGGGAGCAGAGTATGGATTGACAGTAAAAGGTACTCATAGGTCTTTCTCCTGGTCATCACAATGGTGTCCAATGACATACCACAGGAATCAGTGCTGGATCCTTATTGTTTATGATATACAAATGATGTAGATGAGCGTGTGCGGGGAATGATAAGTAAGTTTGCAGATGACAAAGATTGTTTGGTGGTTACTAGTGAGAAAGAAGATCCTAGATTATAGGAAGATATAGACAGTTGATAAAATGACATAAACTATATGAGCAGGGAGGTTATGCTGGAGCCATACAAAACTTTGGTTAGCTCACAGCTGGAGTACTGGGTGCAGTTCTGGTCATCACACTGTAGGAAGACGGCGATTGCACTGGGAGATGTGCAGAGGATATTCACCAGGATGCTGGCTGGGTTGGAGTGTTTTTCTTTGAAGATAATTTGGATTGACATTTTTTTGGAACAGGGTGGGGTGGGGAAACTTAATTGAGGTGCATAAACAGGATAGATAGAAAGTAGCTATTCACCTTAGTTGAGGGGTCAATAACAAGGGAGCATAATTTTAAGGTGAAAAGTGGGAGGTATAGAGGGGATTTGAGGAATTTATTTTCATGTAAAGGGTGGTGGGAATCTGGAATGCACTGCCTGGGAGGGTAGTAGAGTTGAGAAACCTTGCAAACTTTTACAAGTTTCTGAATGAACACTTGAAATGTCGTAACATTCAAGACTATAGGTCAAGTGTTGGAAAGTGGAATTAATTTAGATAGGTTGGAAGAGACTTGATAGGCCAAAGGTCCCCTTCTGTGCTACATGACTATGTAGTGGCTAGTTTTGAAGATGCATCAGTGAAGACAGGATATTGCTAGGCCTTGACCCCAAGACAATTAGCACATCTGTTTAGCAGAAATACCAGAGGGTTAACAGTACAATTAAAAATATACATCAGCAACTGTCAGTAACAAATGGAAAAAGGTAAGGATGGATAAAAGAATATTTTATATCTACAGAAAACTTTTGTTTTTTGCCACAAGAAGTTCCTCCAAAGCTAGAAACCACAAGTAAAAGATTTTTATGTTCACAAATTTTTATTTTAGGATGTTCATTACTGCAGTCAGTGCCAAACCACATGAAATTGACAAAATATAAACTATTCTGACCACCAGAGGGCCACAGATTTACTTTATATTCAAAACAAAATGGGTGAACTTCTTTGCAAACATTCCCTTTTTAGGATAAGTTTCCAACGATGATTTCGAATGCTACAAGCTCACTTTTTTTTTTAAAAAAAAGGGACTCTTGATAATAATAAAACTAAGCATTGTTTCAGCAAATCGAGTAAATAACATTCCAATTTAAAAGAAAATGTGCTATATCGTGAGATATATTACCTTCACCTTTTTAAAAAATTGCTCCTCAATTTTTCCAGTTTTCCAAATCTGAAGGAGTTGACACTTGCGGTTTCAGGGCGTGTGTAATGTTTGAACATCAACGGTACACTGTAGGTTACAGACGGAAAGATTCTGTTGTCATGCCGTAGCTAAAGACACATTTTTAAGCTTTCATAATATTTCCCCCCATCCCCGTCACACTCCTTTTTAAAATCTCAATATTGAATTGAACCAGGCCAGACGGCGATTTCCCTCCTCTTTTCCAACTGTTGTTTCCTCCCATAATAGTTGCTCCAGAAGACATCTGAATTGATCACTGGATATTTGGACAACTCCTTCCAAGCTTTTCTGGGACTAACTTGGGTACGAAGAAAGCTGTAATGAAATTGTGACTCCTAAACATGCACCCACTTTGTTGTTCTGATTTTAGCTAGGTTCGCCGCTTATACTGGATCACATTAAATGGATAATGCAAAGGACGAATGCAGAACAAAACTGAAGCTGATGCTTGATTCCTTATTCTGTGTTGTATCTCAAAAATAAGTTACGTACGCGGAGCATGCAAATTCTTGACAGTTTGTGAATAATACATTTTAAAGATACGGTCAACGCATACAAACTGCAACATTGTGTTCGTTCCAGCACATTTGTAACGATTTCCACAAAACAATTTATAACTTGAACGTCAAAGGATGAGAGGCGACCTGATAGAAATCGACAACATTATGGGAGGAATGGGTAGTCAGTCATTTTGGCAGGGTTCTCATGTCAATTACTAGGGAACATAGGTTTTAGGTAAAAAGGGGTAAGTTTAAAGGAGATGTCAGTGGAAGTTTGTTTTTACACAATGAGGTAAGCGACTGGAATGCACTGCCAGATGAGGCTGATAGAACAGCAACACATACATGAATAAGCAGGGGATACAAACAGCAGAGAAATAAAAGGTTTTAAGTTAGAAAGGCATTATGTGTAGGTGCAGTCAGGTGGGCTGAAGGACCTGTTCCTTTGCACTATACTTTTTTTTGTAGTGAAGACTGAACAATAATGCATTCAGCCCAGTAAATTACAGTACAAGTAGGCAAGTGAGTCTTGAGAAAATCACAAATAGGCTGTAAAATGCTCAAAAGTTAAAGTATAAATCTCGACAAAAAAAACTTGTCAGAACTGTGCACAGATTTCATTTAAAAAAACCTTCAAAATCAAAGTTCCCTAGTGGTTGATCAGAAGCTGATGATTACTAGTTTGTGGGGAGGAAGAAAAACTCATTGTTAACGTGTGGTTTCTGCTCTGTCGCTTTCTGTTTTGGTCCAACGTTTTTCAGTAATTAAATTCTTAGGAATCCAATGACTTATTGGTTGCATCCTCACTTCTGATCTGGTTTTGCTTTTAATAAAGGTCACAGTGAGTGATACAAAACTTGACACAACAAGCACACTTTTAAGAGCTTCACAAATACAAATTAAAGTGAAAGTTTAAAATAAAACAAAAATAAAATAACTTGCAGTTACTAGCATGTATAAATTATCTTTTAATTTTCCACTGCTTGGTCAGTCATCTGGTTAACACCAGGGAATTGGGATTAAGTATGAAGATTGGGCCACGTAATAAGTATTGACAAAGGTCAATTTCAAAATTTTATAACTACACTCCAAGACTTGAAGTGCTCATTCCAGTGTAGCAGTGATGCAAGTGTATGGTACCTCGGACAGTACAGATCATTTACGATGAGATTTTAAATTGAGGTTGCAATATATTTTTATTTCAGTTTGAGCAGCTGTAATATTTTGCTTTTTACAACTCCAGGCCATAGTTTGAGGTTTTAGTGACTGCAAAATATTTGTATTTTGAGAAGTTCAGCAGGGTATTTTTCATTTGCTTAATTCAAAAGCAAAATACTAGGTGTTTGACATCTGAAATAAAAGCAGATAATACTCAAATGGCCTGGCAGCATCCATGAATAAACAGTGTTAGTACATGGTCAGTGACCTTTCATATGGGAATTCCACTCCCACCAAGTAATTCTGGCATTTTTCTGGTTTTATTTCTCTTTTGTCTGTCATTGCACAGGTGATTCATAATCATTCAAAGTTGCAAGAAAAAACAATAATCAGTAGAACTGATCTGTGTTCCTCTAGTTTGCCATTTTTGTGCTTTTTCTATAGGACACGTTCAATTTAACAAGATTAATTTCAATTCGAATGGTGCTATCACTAATACAATCTGCTAGAATTACATACGTGAATTTAATAAATTCCAGTGAAATGGCATCAAGGAACAATTATTTTAGTCTCCTGAAAAATTATTGCAGTCATATGTTCCAATTCTAAAAAGTCAAATTTTAAAAAAATGGAAAAATGGATTTCAGTGGTTGAGAAAATTAGTGGCACCAGCTGAAATAGATTGTGTTATTGATAACCAGTTGTAACTTATCATACATATTGGAGATTGCACCTACATGACACAGGGCAATAAAAATGAACAAATCAAAACAATGAGGTTTAATTAATGTATATTTGCTATTTTTGTGATTATGTCATGATCATAGCCTGTCCAACAGTTAAACTGTAGGACTAAAGACATCATTTAGATGCTGACTATAGAGAGAGTTAAAGGAAGATTGATGTAGTTTGTAAATCTAATTTGCCTCAAATTTGAAATGTTATTCCCTTTGCAGGCTTCGTCTAATAAGCCAGAGGTGATAGTTTGTCCACACCAGAAAAAAAGTTGTCTAAGAGATGGGAGATTAGGAAGAAATAATCACAGAATTGTTATTTGTAGGAAGTCATTCTGTCAATCTTATATACAGCAGCTCTCTGAACAACTAAGGTGTTCCAGAAAGATTAGGTAAGGGAGGGGGAGCCCGGTTAAAAAGAACAAGCTAAGAATAGATATCCTAAATTAATCTAGTCCCATTGGCCAGCACTTGGCCCATAACCCTCCAATCCCTTTCCTATTCAGATACCCATCCAGATGCCTTTGAAATGTTGTAATTGTACCAGCTCCCACCATTTCCTCTGGTAGTGCATTCCATACACCCACCACCCTGTGCGTGAAAAAGTTGCCCCTTCGGAACCTTTCAAATCTTTCCCTTCTCCACCCTAAACCTATGACCTCTGGTTCTGGAGTTCAGAATGAGCTGAAAGTAACTAATCGGTGGCGAATTGAATGTATTCCGTGTAGAAGAAAATTTTAAAACTTCGATTTCACCTTTTGCATTGTATGAAAAAGGGACTGTTTAGCAACGGGGATTAGTTCATAATTTTTATTTAAAAGGGGGGGGGGGGGAAGTACCAACAACCAGTACTTTAAAGCTGGCGATTTTTAATATTTAATTTTTCTCTTACAAAAAAATACTTTTTGATCAGATAATGACCTCACCTCCCTCTCAAATTGCACCTGAATCCCGAGACAATTCCTTCAATCCGTTGCGGTTTGTCGAGGCGCGCCAAAATTTGAAAACCGCGCTTTCCGTTAGGGCGCGGGCAGCCGTAGGGTGGGCGCTGCACAGATGATTGACAATTAACCGTCTGCATAAGAGCCAATCAGTGCTGGAGGTGAGCCGCAATTCAGGTTCTGGGCCCCGTGTACAAGTACGCTGGGATTTGTAGTCCACCTGGCTTCAATCCTGGGTCACAGAATGTAAACCAAATTACCAGAGAGTGTTCATCGGTGTAGATAAAGCAGGACAACAGACATCGCTACCTGAGGCTGGTTGTTAATATCCTGAGAAACAGTCAAAAAGGTGGGCTTTTATTGGACTACAATTCCCGGTCTGCATCGTATCTACTTCCTTCCGTCGTCCACTCCCCTGGCGGAGCGCCGCATGATAAGGGCGCCATTTTCTAGTTCATTGAATAAAAGGGGTTTGGAAGCACAGGTTTTTGCGGATCGGTACGAGCCTAAATTTTTATTAATCAGGTAGTTAGCAAGGAATTTTAACCATGTCAACTACTCCGGCCCAGAAACACACCCGGGCCAGTGGGGCCCAAACGCCTCTGAGTCCGACTCGAATTACTCGAATCCAGGAAAAAGAAGAGTTGAAGAATCTCAATGACCGCCTTGCCGTTTATATCGACAAGGTGCGTTCCTTAGAGTGCGAAAATAGCGTTCTGCAATTTAAGATCTCCGAAAAAGAAGAGGTGACGACCCGTGAGCTGACCGGTATCAAAGCTATGTATGAGACGGAGCTGGCCGACACTCGGCGGTTGTTGGACGAAACAGCGAGGGAAAAGGCGAAGCTGCAGATCGAACTGGGCAAGAGTAAAACGGAGCTGGACGAACTCAGCAAAAAGTAAAGTAGTATATGTTATACCCACGTTTTAATATAAACTTGACTGAGTTGTTTATAAACTGTTTGTTTATATTGATTTGTGAAGCTGCATTTTCACACGTGCCCTTTTTTCATGTTGGTTGTTAAGTTTCAGTTGTCAATCTATTCAACACCTCTTTTAGGAGGGAGGTAATTGAGTCAATGTATCAGTAAAACCCTTGATTTTCGTGTGTGCATGTTTGATGTACTAAACCATCGTTACCATGTTTCACCCGACTATTTACATTTTTTTGGCAGTCGTGTTACGTTTTAAAATTGCTAATATCTTACCAGTTTGCAGTTGAAATCGCGCTTTCCGTTCTAAGCAGTCCTGTCCATGTAAAACGTTTTTCCCCCAGTTACGACTTTTACTGCGGTCTTCAAGTGTGCAAGTTAGCTTGTTTATACTTTGTAACAATCAAAAATAAATTATTTGGGTTGTATTTACTTTTAACTACATTGTAGGAATGTTTTTAATGCATAGCTTGTCAAGATCAAAGGAGGGCTATTGATCAATATTAGTCTTTTGTTAAATGTTACTCATGACTTTCTTTGTATTTGACACAAATAGAAATATGAATAAGCTATATAGCATTAATGACATCATGACTGATTCTCCGTTTCACATTCCCACCCTTTTTACTCCATTGGTGCCCAAGTATCTTATTGATATCTAGCTTTTAAATATATTCAATTGAGTTTCCACAGTCTTCTATGTTAAGTAATTTCTCATCTTCAGTAATTCATTTGTTATACTAAATGACAAGGATTGTTAATGAAGTGTAGGTTATTAGCAATGAATAGGCTGGAATATACTTAGTGTGTTGATTTATAAATTCAATACACTCCCTCTAAAGTATTTGAACACTGAAAGAAAAATTACAGGGATGTAAGTGAATGAGGCTAACTGGATTGATCAGTGAAAAACTGCTACAAGCCTATGAATATAACTTGTTTTAAGGATTTAAATTGTTTGACAGCAAATATGAAAGAGTCAAACTAAATTAATTGTCAGATTGCATGCTTGTCATTTCTTGAGCTGCTGGTGTTTCTTGTCAGCAGTATGTTCTATATTAACTTGAGCAATGAGTTTTAATGTTTTTGGTTTTATTTCTGTGGGATTGAAACGTCAAGGCTTGAAGTGTGCAGCATCACATGGTATCAAAGCAGTGATAATAGGGCAGTAGAACACTGTTTTCTTTTATTTTGAGATTGACTAAGCTATTAAGTTTATGGTGCATCTTGATAAGGAAGATGTTGGAACTCTTTTTAGATAATTTTACTTTTCATGGAGTTTTCTGACTCCTCTTCAGCTGATTTTTAAAATGTCAAAATAAATCCATGTGAACTTATTGTTTAGCTCTTTACCATTTGTGAAGGAAAACATTAGAGCTACAATGCAGGAACCTTTTATTTTTCTCAGTGAACGGACTATTCTTTGGTTACTCTGAACAATAGGTGTTATCAAGCTATGAAGGCAACAGCTGATGCTGTAGAACTTGATAGGAAAGAAGGATAGATTTCAGTTTTTAAAAATATACTAGTCTACTTGTTGAATTTCCTCTTTTTTTGATTTGAACATAAAGTTGATCAATATGGAGGTTAATGGGAAATCAGTTTTCACTTAATGTGAAGGAAGTTTCTTTGAAAGTAGAGTTGCAGTTGGACAGCATAGAGGATGTTTGACATACTTGCCTTCGTTGATCAGTGCATTGAGTGTAGAAGTTTGAATGTCATGTGGTTGTACAGGAGATTTGTTAGGCCACTTTGGGAATACTCTATTCAATTCTGATCTCCCTGCTATAGGAAAGTGCTGTTAAACTTTAGAGTTCAGAAAACATTTACAAAGATGTTGCCAGGATTGGGGGTAGTTTGACTTTTATAGGGAGAGGCTGAATAGACTGGGGCTTTTCAGAAGTTTATAAAATCGTGAGGAGCATGGATAGAATGAATAGCCAAGGTCTTTTTCCCAAGGTAGGGGAGTCGAAAACTGGAAGGCATAGGTGAAAGTTAAGAGGGAAAAGATTTAAGTGGGACATGAGGGGTAACATTTATGCAGAGGGTGGTGCATGTATGGAATGAGCTGCCAGAAGAAGTGGTGGAGGTGAGTATAATTGCAAATTTTTTAAAAAAGGCATCTGGATGGGTACACCTCTGGTAAGGGTGTAGAGCAATATGGGTCAAATGCTGGCAAATAAGACTAAATCAGTTTAGGATATCTGGGCGGTGTGGATGAGTTGGATAAAGGCTTTGCTTCTGTGCTGTATAAAACTCTGACTCTATGAAGGTAGGTGAGTGGGTCTGAGTTGTATAAAATTTCTTGTACTATCTGAGTATAGTTATAGCTTTTAAAATGTTTTTAATAGTTTTGAGGTTTGTTTAAATACTTTGCACACTTGTATTAAAATGTTCTGAATTTAATGGCAAAGCTATTAGCATCTGGGACTTGTATCCAAAATGTTTGGTTTGAACTATCAGTCTGGTTCCCTACTCCAATGTTTTAAGTCTTTGCTCTTCCTTTGTTTTATCAGTAACATTTGTAAACTGGAAGTGATTTTTTTTTTCTCTCTCCTGGTGAAGCACATTGATTCCCCACGTATGTTATATCACTTCTTTCCTTGGTGAACAGAGTGCTTCTGAACGTAAATCACGTGACTCTTATAAAGGGTTTCCATTCTTTCCAGTACGTTTCCTTTGTTTTTAAAAGGACAGGTGTTCTGATTTCTGAATCTTCTAGCTCTTCTGGGGAAAATGATGGGCTGCAGCTAGGTGTAAATTTAAAAGAATTAACTTGCCTGCTCTATCCAGCAAGATTAGGAATCCTAGAAACAAACAAATACATAATCAAAATTTTTTTATTGAGAACATCTTATGATGTATTTGTCAATATTGTACATCAAGTTACGAAGAGCTGCAAATTAAAGTATGCTACACTTTTTTTTTATTTATTGATTTTTTTTTTATTTTTCTCTTCACTATGACTGCCTGGAAGGTTAAAAATACTATCCAGTGGACAGGAATGGAAAGCTTACTAGTTTTGTGGTGCTATCGTTGAATCCCATTAACCAGTACCTACTATTTTATACTTTCAAAGGCAGAAATGGCCACCCTAGTTGTAGTTTGGTTTTTCTTTTGCTTCAGCAGTCTAGCTGGCAAGTTTGCTGATTGTATGCCCTTGCATAACTCTGTCGTAGTAGTCTTCTCCGTGGACCACTTTTGACAGTTTCTTTTAAAAATCCTTAATTGTAATTTGAATGGCAATTGCAAGTGCTGGAATCTCTTGTCCTAATAAAGTTGCAAATATTTAAAATAGGACTGCTGTTGAAATGAAGGTGATGGTTTTATCGGTTTTAAATGTGAGAATTGATGGATGGATATTTCTCTCTGAACTGAAAATGTATTGTACTTTAAAGTGCTTTCATTCATTACAAATGGAGAATATTTTTGTACGTATATTAACATACTGAACCAACATGGCATCTTTTAATTTCCTGATATAAAGCCTGAGAGCCTTCCATCAGACTTTATGAAAATTGCATCACCGTTTTGTGGTTCCATTGTAGATGTACATCTGTTTTTCTCTAGCCTGATCGTGATGGGATTTATCTTGAAAATATGAATCCTATTCTATTGGGATGAGACTGTGTTTCTTTTTATTTCAGCTTTAACCAAAATCTGTCTTCCATTAATTTTGGGGTAGGGGGAGAACACATCTGGATGGCTGCTATAAATTTCACTTGATTTGATTGGCTTTCGTTTTATCTGTCCCGGAGGACGTGTGCGGGTATTGGTTTTGTTATCAACGCCCCAATCCTTTGTGCTCCAGGCTAATGTTCAGGAGAAACGAATAGTCACGCCCAATAATTCCGCGCTGGTTAGAACAATACGTGTAGAGAGGAATCCATCACATTTTAGTGTTAGGGAATAACTGCATATATCTAAAACTGATGGAGTCGGCGACTTAAATTAATTCGCACGTTACCGATTTTTATTTTAAGTTCTTTCGCTTTATCATTGGATACCGCGGTGTGTACCGAGGTGGGGTGGTGTTCTTCAATTTTTTTCAGTTTGAAATGTTGGCGGCGGCGAGTGCATGACTCCATTTATATCGAGCTGGACAGAATAGCCATTGTGAGACGACGTGGCATTATCTTCTCAACACAATTAGAATTTTTATCTACTGTATTCTTTTTCTGACTAAGATGCCATTTAATCTGCTGCAAATTCGACTATTTTGTGTTCGTGGATTTAATGTCGGGTAGATCACGCCATAACAGGAAACGCAATGAAACTGAGATCGGTCCGTGGGTTCCAGCTTTCTTTCGGGGTGGGGGGAGGGGGTGGAGTATCCTTGTACTCTAAGTCACTAAACACGCGGGAAATTTAGCTAAGGCCATATTTTAAGATGAAAGTTCTTTTTTAACTGGCTTCAAAAGTCCAAAAATGTTGTTGCAGATACCTTTCATCACGCATGTGAGCAGCCATTCGAGTACTTATCCAATCAGGATCAGCATTGAGATTTCGCGTTAATTGCGCTCCTGACAAAGGTGGATCCCGTCTTTGAAAATACATTGGTACTGAATACTTTGAATCAGGATTGCGGCTGCAGTATGATTCAAATCCCATTGCAGTTTCTCGTGTCTAATTTTTTTTCGCAAGCGAAACGTTTAAAAAAAAATTGAGTAGGCTAGTTATTTGTATCAACTGCTTTTGGCATTTGGAAATGCGCAGATCATTCATTCCAGTTGTTTTAACATGGAAAATCGTGATTTTAAAAAAAAAAAATTCTTTGGGATTCTAAGTGCACGACTGACCTATGGAATGACCAAGATAATTTAAACTCCATTTTAGAGTATTTGAAAACGAATGTTGAGTGAATTTGAGGCCTTTGGGGAAATACAAATTATCATTGATAATTCAAATCTGTTGCATATATGATGAAAGGTGTATAATTTTCTCTTTTAAAACTCCCAACATTATTAAAAATAACATTTTTGGATAGTGACCTAAAAGTGGATTTGTTCCAAGGCACATGATTGTAATCCAGTTCCAGACGGACCCCTGTAGTGTTAATGGACATGATACTGTTGGGTTTATGACAAGCAGTGTGAACACTTTTTTTAAAGGCTATTAGATTTACAATTTCACAAGGGGCAGCATGGTGGCCTGGTGGTTAGCACTGCTGACTCTGTGTGCCAAGGATGTGGGTATGATTTCAGCAAGGATAATCCACATAAATTATAGACCGATAAACCTGATGTTAGTAGGGAAGCTGCTGGAGAAAATACTGAGGGATAGGATCTATTTATGTTTGGAACAAAATGGTGATAGCATTGATGGTAGCATCATGGTTTTGTGCAGAAAGGTCATGTCTTGCCAACTTAATAGAATTCTTTTTGAGGAAGTGGCAAAGTTGATTGAGGAAAGGGCTGTAAATGTCATATACATGGACTTTAATAGGCACTTGATAAGGTTCCCCATGGTAGGCTGATGCAGAAAATGAAGTAGCTGGGGTCCAGGGAGTACTTGCTAGATGGATAAAGAACTAGTTGGGCAACAGGAGAGATGGTAGTAGTGGAAGAGAGGTTATCAAAATGGAGAACTGTGACTATTGGTGTTCCACAGGGATCTGTGCTGGGACTACTGCTTGTGATAGACATAAATAATCTGGATGAAAGGGTTGGGCAGTGAAATGGCAGGTGGAGTTCAATCCAGTCAAGTGCAAGTTGATGCATTTTGGACGATCCAATTCTAGAGCAAAATAGAGAGTAAATGGAAATGTCCTAGGGAAAACTGATGTACCAAGAGATCTGGTGTTCCAGGTCCATTGTACCATGAAGGTGGCAATACAGATCAATAGTGGTCAAGAAGGCACACTGCATGCTTTCCTTCATTGGACGGGGTATTGAATACAAGACTTGGCAGGAGCTACAATTGTATAGGACTTTGGTTCAGCCATATTTACAATACTGTGTGCAGTTCTGGTCGTCACGTTACCAGAAGCTGGTGGACCGTTTGGAGAGGGTGCAGAAGAGGTTCACCAGGATGTTGTCTGGTATGGAGCACGCTTGCTACGAAGAGAGGTTGAGTATATTAGGATTTTTACATTAGAAAGACTTGAGGCCTACAAAATCATGAGGAATAGACACGGTGGGTAGTACGAAGCTTTTTTTCCCCCCCCCGAGTGGGGGACTCTATTACAAGGGGTCATGAGGTCAAGGTGAGATGGGAAAAGTTGTGGAACATGTGTGGGAAGTTCTTTACGCAGAGGGTGATTGCTACCTGGAACATGTTGCCAGCGGAGGTGGGCACAATAGCGTCACTTAAGATGTACCAGACAGATGTGCAGGGAACAGAGGGATACAGATTCTTGGAAAATAGGTGGCTAATTTAAATATAGCATCTAGATTGATGCAGGCTTGGAGGGCAGATATGCCTGTTCCTGTGCTGTAAGTTTTTGTTCTCTGGGGACTGTGTGGAGCTTGCATGTTCTCCCAAAGTTCAAAGATGTGCAGGTGAGATGACTTGTCCATAGTGTAATGGGATATGTAGGCTAGCTGGATTAGCCATTTTTAAAAAAAAAAAAATAGGGATTAGGCTGGATGCTCTTTGGAGGTCATTGCAAATGCAATGTGCTGAATGGTCTTTTACAGTGTAGGGATTCTCTGAACAGAATGTTTAAAGCTTTTAAAAACCAAAGAACTATGGATGCTGTAAATCTGAGGCAAAAATCGAAATTGCTGGAAAAGCTCAAGTTCTGAGGAATGGTCACTTGACCTGAAACGTTTAATTCTGATTTCTCTCCACAGGTGCTACCAACCCTGATGTTTTCCAGCAATTTCTATTTTTGTCTCTGTTTAAAGCTTGTAGTTTAGAAGATGGAATATTTCCTAGGAGGAGAACAAGGGCTTTTTTTAAATGGGAAGCAGCCTTTCCCTATATCAGTTCAGGGCAGTTGTCACTTTAGTTTTATCATCGTTTATAGTCTGTGAAGCTTCCAGAACTGAGAATGTTGAGGCCATCTGAATTGTGAAATGTTGTGCCATCAGACTCTGAAAGCAGTAATAAAATTGTCTCTGCAATTGAAGGAAAATAAACCAGACAGCATCTATTAATTCACTTTTTTCTAAAGCTGAGAAAGGAGTGGGTATGATAGTTCATTGGGATTCAATCTCTAAAGCATGGAATTGGGAAATAGGGTTGAGTTTTTTTTTCTAAGTGTGTATGTAGAGCTTTTCTTTTTATGTAATAAGCCTGTCTTCTGTCGCTTCATGAATGTTTGTGACTAACCACAATTAACCAATTGCAAAAACTTAAATTTAACCCATCAAAAGTAGAAAACATTTGAAGATTGGAGTAGCCTATTCGATCTTGAGTCTGCACTGCCATTCAACATGGCTGATCATAAGGCTCCAGACCGTAACTTATCTTTCTCTCCCTTGCTTCCAAGTAACAAAATAACCCTTTAATCACAAGCTAGATCCGCCGCCCTCTTACACAATATTTTGGTCTCAACCACATTCACTATAGTAAATGCCACAGACTAGCCACGCTCTCTCTAGGTGAAGAAATGGTTCCTGATTTCCGTCCTAAGAAAGATTTGTCCCTTATCTAGAACTATGGCACCTGGTCTGGAGTCCTCATAATCAGGAATATCATTCTTGTATCTAACTAGTCTAGTCCTGCTTTAAATATTTTTAGGTTTCTATGTGCACTCCATACCTCAGCCTTCTAAATCCTGGTGAATGTAATCTTAGCATAATCTCTCTTCCCCCAAGTGGGGCCTCACTGATGCCTTTTACAGTTGCAATAAGAATATCTTGTTCCTCAACTAAAATCCATTTTTTATAAAGGTTATGGACCAAGCCAAACTCCCTCAAAATATATTAAGAAGGTAGCCATGACACACCTTTTCTTATTTTAGCCTTGCATTCAGAATGTGATTCAATTGGTCAAACTAACTTAAGCAAAACAGAAATAAAGGAATTGACTTAGCTGTAACTCTACTGGAAAACCTAACAATAATACATTCATTAACTTACTAATTAACCGATCCAATATAGTAATATCCCATAAACCACCTTGACAAAAGGCAAATTCAGAAAAGTATCTGGCATGCAATGCCAGCAACCCAAGAGGAAAGACAGACAAGTGAAGAGTGTAGCTGGAAGAGATGTGCTGCAGCAACAACAATTTTTTAAAAATAAAATGAAAATCTTGGTTCGGAGAGCTTCACCACATCAATTCAGACTGTTTGTTTCTATTGTTCTAACTTTTTTTTTAAGAACAAGAACCCAAGGCCCATCTAGCTGTTTGCTTTATTGACATTTCAAGTAGACAGGTCAACACCTCTGTCTTAAAGCCTTTCCCTTTATTTTAAGAAAAAGAAAGGGGCAAAATAGACCTCTTAAACATTCGAGAGTTTTCCGTCTTGCAGGCAGGATGTGACAATCAAATCATACTCTAAGCACTGTTTAAGGAATAACCTAAGAACACATTTGTTTCTGGAAATAATCTAATCACTTTACATTTTGTTTTTGGGTGGCATGTGACTATAGGGGAGTAGCAGGGCAGGGTTGTATCTAGCATGCATGACTGACTGATGTATGAAAGGAGGACGGCTCCCTTGTTCAGGGAGTCTTTCTTGACATGCTTCACAAGCATCAGAGTTTTGCATGATCCTCAAAGCTTATACTTGCTGAAATAAGTTGTGGCTCTTCACAGAAGTTGGTGTATTGCAGTTAGATCAAGTGTGTAAGAATCTCAAGGGGACCTAACAACACCACCCCAATCGCATGTACATCAAGCCAGGTTTCTTTCTGTGGTCTGACTTGCCTGTTATTGCTACCAGATGGGATCGTAACTTTACTCTCCATTTAAAAAAAGTGGCACTTCCTCTTTTTTTTTCAAAAAAACAAAAACCGGCAAAGACAGCGACCACATGACCAGAGAAAGAAGCCTATACTGCTGTCTGATACAGCAGTGAATCTGCACAGTTACTGCCTGGTTGATGCCTTAACGCAAAGAGATGCATAAATCCTCAGGACTGCTCAGGTGGACACTCTTCTAGAAAGCTAGGGAAGTGATTTGCTGGGTCCCTTGCTGAGATATTTATATCATCAATAGTCACAGGTAAGATGCTGGAAGACTGGAGGTTGCCTAACGTGGTGCCACCATTTAACAAAGTTGTAAGGAAAAGTCAAGGTGCTTATAGACCGGTGAGCCTGACATTGGTAATGGGCAACCAATGTTGTTGGAGGGAATCTTGAGGACAGGTTTTACATGTATTTGGGAAGGCAGAGACCAATTAGGGATAGTCAACATAGTTTTGTGCATGGGAAATCGTGTCCTACTAACTTGATTTGAGTCTTTTGAAGAAGTGATGATGAGGATTGATGGACATGATCTATGTGGACTCCAGTTAAGCTTTTGACAACATTGGTCACTAGTAGACTGGTTAGCAAGGTTAGATCTAATTGAATACAGGGAGAGCTAGCCATTTGGATTCTGAACTGGGTGAACTTTAGAAGGCGGGGTGGTAGAGGGTTGCCTTTCAGACTGGAGGCCTGTGACCAGTGGTCTGCCACAAGGATCTGTGTTGAGTCCACTGCTTTTCATTTATATAAATGATAGGTGTAGTTAGTAAGTTTGTAGGTGACATCAAAATTGGAGATGTAGTGGACAGCAGATAATCCTATCTCAGGACAGTGCATTCTTGATCAGATGGGCCAAGGAGTTGCAGATGGAGTTTAATTTAAATAAATATGAGATGTTACATTTTGGATAGGCAAATCAGGGCAGGACTTGAAAGTTAAAAGGGTTCAGAATAGATTTACAAGGACGTTGCCAGGGTTAGAGGGTTTGAGCTACAAGGAGAGGCTGAATAGGCTGGAGATTTTTTTTTTCCTGAAGTGTTGGAGGCTGAGGGGTTTATAAAATCATGAGGGGCATGGATAGACTTCTTTTCCCTGGGGTAGGTTAAATGGACTGTCATTTCTATGGGGTGGGGGAGCCCAGAACGAGAGGGCATAAGTTTTTAGGATGGGGATGTAAGATTTAAAAAAGACCTAAGGGGCAACTTTTTCATGTAGAGGGTGAAGTATGGAATGTGCTGCCAGAAGAAGTGGTGGAGGCGGTACAGTTATAACATTTCAAAGGCACCTGGATGAGTATATGAATAGGAAAGGGTTTAGAGGGTTATGGGCCAAGTGCTGGCAAATGGGACAAAATTTGGTTAGGATGTCTAGTCAGCATGCACGAGTTGGTCCAACGGGTCTGTTCCTGTGCTGTACATCTGACTCTAACAGTATGAATGCAGGTTGTATCTTCCTGTTCTAACAAATTCAATTTGACATCTAATGTGGAGGTGAACACTGCAGTACCTCTTAATTGTACTGACAAGCAACAAGGTAATCTGTTCCATTTCATTTTGTTATATAGCACTCTTTTGTTGAACTCCACTGCTGACTCTGATTATGTCAACAGCTATGATCTGGCCAAGGCTGGCACTTTATAAAAGTACAATCTAAATCTTGTTTTGGTCGTTTAGAAATTTACATTATATTTCTAATGATGTGGAAGTCTGAGTGCTGTGGGAAACTTGAGCTTTTGAAAGGTATGTATAAAGTCAGTACTGTAATCTGAAGTTTGACCCACTGTTGCTAGTTATCAAACATGATGTCATTTGATGTGTCATAATTACCTACTTTCAGCTGGGCTGAAAGGATTCTTCTGGTCACCTTTTGTATGGGGTCGCAAAATGGTTCAGTAGTTAGTGTTGTAGCCTCAGGTGACTATCTGTGTGGAGTTTCCATATTCTCCCAATGTCTGTGTGAGGTTCCTCAGTGCTGCAGTTTTCCTCAGTCTGTAGTTTGTGAATAGGGTAAATAGACAGTCATTTCCCTAGGTGGATTGGCCATATGAAATTGTCCAGGTGTTTAGGTCAGGTTGATTTTAGCAATCGGGAATGCAGAATTACAGGGATTGGGCACATGTTGCTTCCGGGTAGTATCTTCCTTGCAGGGTCAGTATAGACCCGTTGGGCTGAATAGCCTGCTTTCACCCTGTAGGGATTCTATATATGCAGTCTAATCGTAAATTAGGACACAATAAAAGAACCGTTTGTAAGTATAGAAAATGTTTCCATGTTGAATCTTTTTAAAATTTACACCCTAGTGTGGACAATGTTTGTCAATTGGAGGGATAGTGAGTGTAATGCTTGTAAATCTGGGAACCCTTGTCCATGCCTCAACCTTTTTTGAAAATTGTTAATTACAGATTGTTCCGCTATAACATGTTTTGTCAACACATTCGCTAATTTGACAAACAGGGACGTTGTTTCTAAAGTGCAGGCTTTTAAAATGTATGTTGGCTGTAACGTGATTACATTGCCAGCACTTTAATGCTGTTTCTAATGCACAATTTTTCTATAAAGCTAGTTTGCACAAGAATACAACCATCATATTATGGAAAAAGCTGACATGTACACTACCAGTTATCTGGCACCCTTGAGCCACCTCAACCATCTATAGGTATTCTACGGAACATGGATAGAATGTCAGTGGCAGTGCCTGTTTCTCTAGCCCATCTATAGTGAGAGAGTACCAAGCCTGGGATAAATAAAATGTGTGCAGTATCAGCTCCTTAACAATTGTTGCTGTGGTTTGTTTCTGCATCAACTATTGTGCAAGGACTTGCACTGTGCAGCTTTGTTTTATGGCCACCTTGACTTGCTACCAACTGTGTTTAATCCATGTTTTCCATGATGCTGACATTCTCTTTTTGATTTGGGCATAGCCCTTATCCTATGCTCTCTAGTTCTGGACTCCTGACCCCAGGGAAAAAGCTTTGCCTATTTATCCTATCCATGCCTCTCATAATTTTGTAAACCTCTATAAGGTCACCCCTCAGCCCCAGAGAAAACAGCCCCAGCCTGTTCAGCCCCTCCCTGTAGCTCAGATCCTCCAACCCTGGCAGTATCCTTGTAAATCTTGTCTGAACCCTTTCAAATTTCACAACATCTCGACTCCTCCCCTCCTTTAAACAACCCTGGTAACTATGGGCCAGTGAGCCTTACTTCGGTTGTGGGTAAAGTGTTGAAAAAGGGTATAAGAGATGGGATTTATTATCTGGAAAGGAATAATTTTGAATAGGGATCGTCAATGTGAAGGGTAGGCCTAATTAACCTTATCGAGTTCTTTATGAAGGTAAAGCGGTTGATGTCGTGTATGTGGACTTCAGTAAGGTATTTAATAAGGTTCCACACGGTCGGCTATTGCACAAAATACGGAGTTTAGGGATTGAATGTGATTTAGCGGTTTGGATCAGAAATTGGCAAACTGAAAGAAGACAGAGGATGGTGGTTGATGGGAAATGTCAATCTTGAGGTGTGCCGCAAGGAACTGTTTGGGGCCACTGCAGTTTGTCATTTTTATAAATAATCTGGATGTGAGCGTAGAAGGATGGGTTGGTAAATTTGTGGATGATGCTAAGGCAGCCACAATTGTGAATAGTGCTGAAGGATGTTGTGGGTTACATAGAGATGATGCAGAGCTGGGCTGAGAGGTGGTAAATGGAGTTTAATACAGAGAAGTGAAGTAGTTCACTTAGGAAGAAGTAACAGGAATGCAGAGTATTGGGCTAATGGTAAAATTCTTGGTAGTGTAGATGAACTGAATTCTGTGTCCAAGTGCGCAAATCCCTGAATGTTGCCACCCAGGTTAATAGGGTTGTTAAGAAGGCCTATGGTGTGTTGGCATTTATTGGTAAGGGGTTTGCGTTTCGGAGCCACGGGGTCATGTTTCAGCTGTATGCAACACTGGTAAGGCCGCACTTAGAGTATTATGTACAGTTCTGGTCACTGCATTATAGGAAGGATGTGGAAGTTTTGGAAAGGGTTCTAGGAGGTTGCCAAGTATGGAAGGAAGGTCTTACAAGGTAAGGCTGAGGGAACTGAGGCTGTTTCTGTTGGAGAGAAGAATGTTGAGCGGTGACTTAATCAAGACGTGCAAGATAATCAGAGGGTTAGATCGGGTGGACAGGGAACCTTTTTTCCCTCTGGTGAAGGCTAACGTGAGGGGGGGATAGATTTTGGACAGATACCAGGGGTAGTTTCTTTACTCAGTAGTAGGGGTGTGGAACGACCAGCCTGCAATAGTAGTATACTCACCAATGTTTAAGGGCATTTAAATGGGCATTGAACATACATATACAGATGATAATAGAATGGTGTAGGTTAGATGGGCAGCAGATTAATTTTACAGGTTGGTGCAACATTGAGGGCCAAAGGGCCTGTACTGTACTGTAACATTTTAATAAGTGTTTTTGCCTCTGGTATTGAACTACTAATTGAGGGAATTGATAAGTGAATATAAACTTTAGGGCGGAAGTGTTGTGCCCCCATCAAAGCAAAACACTCAGACAGTATAATTTTACATTTTTTAAAATCTTTATTCTGGACCCTGGAAGGAGAGAGAACGACCGCCCATGTGCACAGGGACATGAGTTTGCAGTCTTCTCTTCAACAGCAGTTTCTTAATGAATTAGATAGTCATTTTTACAGGGAGGAGCATCCAGATAAGGCAACATATTAATTGGGTGACCATTACAGGCAGCGAGTGTCAATAGTAAAGATTTAAGCCACCTGCTGTTACACCAATGAATGTTTTTAACCTTAATTGGTTTCACTAATCTTACTGAATGCATCCAATATTGTTAAATGGTTCTACATAATGAATGCTAACACCCTGGAGTTGTTCAGGGAGAGGTGGGCGCCGCAGGGAGTGGAGTGCATCATTTCTCCCTCCAATTCTATTTTGATTTAGTCCCTACCCTCCCTTCACTGTTTTGATCACACAGCACTGTCCCTTGATGTGAAGGGCAGTGTTTGTCACTGGCCACCCGGATGTTTTCCTATCTTCCTGGTGGTGGAATTTGAATAAAGATTTTAAAAAAAAAAAAAGAATGCTTTTCCACCTTGTTAACCCATTACCCTTACCTCCAGTACCCCATTGTTAACTGCAAGTTTTTTAATCTGATCTGAGTCATGCTCAGCTGAACCTCTTGTTTCTCAAAACTTAACTTTTTCCCTACTTGCTCATACCTGTACACCTTCTTAGAAGGAAGCCTTTACTCATTTCTCAATAAAACATCTGTCCTATTGTGTAGAATAAAGCCAGCGGATCCGCTTGCATGTTTTCTGTGGAAAGTAGTGTCGATTTTTTTTTTTTTTCCTCCCCTCTCCATTTTTAAAAGCATTATATGCCTCTAGTGTGAACACCCCATCTATAACCACACACACACACACCTCTGTCCTATTGTGTAGAATAAAGCCAGTGGATCCGCTTGCATGTTTTCTGTGGAAAGTAGTGTCGATTTTTTTTTTTTTCGTCCCCTCTCCATTTTTAAAAGCATTATATGCCTCTAGTGTGAACACCCCATCTATAACCACACACACACACACCCCCCCCCCCCCAGAAAAAAACAATGCTGGTAATTCTGGAAGGGGAGACGCCATTCAGAATCCACCTATCGCATCACGTCACGTCAGAATCTTGTAACTTCAAATAAAATCAACTCTTATTCTTCTAAACGTATGATTAATGATGCAACCTGTTCGACCTTTAGTAAAGGAGCAAAATGAAAAATGCTTTGATCAAGTCCTATACATAACCAGAGCTGAAAAATGTGTTGCTGGAAAAGCGCAGCAGGTCAGGCAGCATCCAAGGAGCAGGAGAATCGATGTTTCGATTCAGTCGAATTCATGTTGCTCGTCATCTGCGTGTGTGGCTACGAAGGATAGCTGGTCATGTCGTTTCGTGGCTAGTTGGTAGCACGAAACGACACGACCAGCTATCCTTAGTAGCCAGACGCAGATGACGAGCAACATGAATTCGACTGGGACAACACTACTATTATAGGACAAGCCAAACAGAGAACAGCCAGGGAATTCCTAGAGGCATGGCATTCATCCACAGATTCAATCAATAAGCACATCGACCTGAACTCAATATATCGACCACTGCAACGGACAGCTGGAACTGACAACCGGAAGCGGCAGAGACAAACCACTATAAATGGCGGAGGAAAGATCACAGAAGCGCTTCACAGGAGGCTCCCAAGCACTGAGGATGTCACCTAGAAAGGGGAAGAAACGTCTGCAACACAAATTCCCAGCTCGGCAAACAGAACCACAACAAGCATCCGAGCTACAAATCTTCTCACAAAATAAACATTATAATTTAATGAGATTGGTATGAATTTCTTGCATTGTATCTACAACAATATAATTTTTTTTATGAAACATGGTAACTAGAAGTTTTTATTGAGCTAAAAGTCACTGTCATATTTAAAATGAATAGATAGTTTCTTAAACCAAAAGGCATTCTCGTTGAAGATAGCTATTACATGACCTGGCAAAATGTTGTGTTATTGTTTTAGAACATGTTTCAATTGATTTGTGTGCTTTAAAATCAAAATATTTATTGCCTTTGATTCGACTGCATCTTGGGGATTTATGCGAGGCATACAATTAAATTGCAAGGAGTAAAAGTCTGGTATCCTGAAAGTGGTGGAACTGTCAGCCATTTCAGCAGAATGGGAAGTCCAATTTAAGAATTCCTGTGATGAGCCAAAGTTCCATTCTGGACTCAAGATTAGCAAAATTTATGCAAGTTTGTTGTGATAGTGTTAACCATTCAATTGATTTGTTGCCAGTTGAGTCCAAACTGACTGAGGCTAATGTGAGGGAACAGTGCTGATTGGCTACAAAGTGAAGTTTTGATGCAGCAAACTCTGCAAAAGAATGACTATCTTGATGAAACCACCCAAACACTTGCAGCACAAGGCAAACTCTGGAACAGCTCAACAGACAGGCACTTTCTCCACCAAGGAAGAAGAGAAGTTCTGCTGATGTGGTTAAAATATAGTACAAGTGTACAATTCTTTATCTGAAATGCTCAAGGACCAGCTGGTTTTCAGAATTCAGAATTTTTTTGAATTTCTGAATAAGTGACAGTTTGGTGAAAGTTTTAAAAATCTTACCTAACAGCAGGCTCATTGGGTAAAAAGGGCCTTGAAACAGAATTGAGGCCTGCCAGTGCTGAGCTACATCACATCTGAATGGCATGGATCAAGTGGGTGTGGAGTTCGGTTAACTGTCTACACACCAAACAACCTTGTTAATGAGAGAAAAACTTCCTCATTTCAGAGCTTTTTGGATAAAGGGTTGTCTACCTATATGTTCCCATTTTTGGCCTAATCTTGGAGGAAGCAGAAATCATTCTCATTTAAAGGAATTCACCTGCAGCAGTGAATGGCTGGACAATACGCTAACTTCCGCATAGTAAGCAATAAGGGTGCAGCAGTTATTGCACCAGATTTGACTGCAAAATGGTCTTGCCCATGAAGTCCTTTTTAATGTGGATGAAATTGAATTATTCGTCTTTTTGAAAGATATTTGGTGAAAAGCAGGGTAATGAGCATGTTACTACCACCAGGTTGGTGCAAACCATAGTATTGTAAAGATCATGTTGCTTGCTGAGCTTTGGAACTTCTGTGGTACAGCATCACAGGAAAGGGTTAGGAAATGTTTGTTTTCGTACTTGCCTAATCCATGCCCCTCAAATTAGAACTGCTTTGCATTTCGTGACATTGGCCTTGAGCATCAGTTGACTTTTCTCTGCAGACACCAAGATCAAGTTCCAGCTAATGATTTTTGGGGGGTTTTAAAGACTAACTACTGATAACCCAAAAACATCTATCAAGGCAATTCCTAAAAGCAAGAATACAGCCCAGCTGTTATAGAAACCACCTTCATGTTGAAGGTGTATTTTAAATGATGATTAGAGCCACAGTCACAAATAACTGTGTGAAGCATTTGAGAACAACGGAGCGGATACAGCCAAGTAGTCAAGTGAGGTTCTTCTCACTTTGCTATTGTAGGCTAGCATGAGAATTCCAGTATGTAAACTTGCATGGAAGTAGATGACTCCATATTTTGCGATGGATCTTAAAGAAAGATTTACCAGGATGCTGCCTAGACTGGAGGGCTTGCCTTATGAAAGGTTGACTAAGCTTGGACTTTTCTCTCTGGAGAGAAAGAGGAAGAGAGGAAACCTGATCGAGGTATACAAGATAGTCAATAGCCAGAGACATTTCCTCAGGGCAGGTTTGACTGGTACAAGGAGTCATAGTTTGAAGATATTAGGAGGAAGGTATAAAGGAGACGTCCGAGGTAGGTTCTTTACAGAGTTGTAAATGCATGGAATGCGTTGCCAGCTGTGGTGGTGGAAGCCGAGTCATTGGGGACATTTAAGCGACTGCTGGACATGCGCATGGATAGCAGTGAGTTGAGGGGTGCGTAGGTTAAGTTAATATATTTCACATTGGGATTAAACCTCGGCACAACATCGTGGGCCAAAGGGCCTGTACTGTGCTGTATTTTTCTACGTTCTATAAGGTGGTTTGTAGATGCAGTATGTATGTCAACTGAGAGGCTGACAATCCTGAAGAGTCAGCTGTTTGAATGCTGGCCTGCGTTTGTTTCCCGCTCACCTAACTTGCAAAGATTATCGAGATGCTCCAGGACTTCACACTTAATTTCTTCAATACAACATTTAATTCCCTCTACAAACGTGCTATGTAGGGGTTTCCTGTGCAATTTTTCAACTCTGCTGAAGATGTTTGGTAGATTGATCCCTTTGCTTTGGCTTGTAATTCTGCTTTTCTTCAAAAAACTGTTCAGCAAAATAATGAAACATTTGACTAGTTTTGCTTTACAATGCTATTGACACCTCCTCATTGTTTTTTGTTCTTGCAGTTACAAGAAGAAAGATAATGATCTGATAACAGCACAAGCTCGGCTGAAAGATTTTGAATTAACCTATCATAAAAATGAAGCTGCTCTTAACACTGCTCTCAGTGAAAACCAACGTATGGAAGCTGAGCTGGCTGACTTGCGCTCACAGCTTGCTAAGGTACTTCATTAGTGAAGAAATGTGGTGGGTGAGTTCCTCAGTGAGGGGGAAAAAGGCTGGCATGGGATGTTGGTTATCTTTCTTTTGAAAATGCTGAGTCATAGAATAAGAGTCTGTGTATCTGTATTTCCTTCAATTGTAAAGGATGTTTTAAATATTGAACTTCAACATGCTTTATAAGTGTGCTGTGTCAAGGCAAGATTGGCTGCTTGCTATTAATTTTGCATACCTTCCTTTTGTCTTTAACTTTTTAATTTATCAGACAGTTGGCTTTGAGGAGTCTAAGCACAACTAACTTGCTGTTGCCGAGTTGAAGTATGCATACAATATATGTTCATCTGTAACTAGTCTCTAGCTTACTCTAGTTACAATTTTCAACATTGATAACTGTTTAATGATATTTTTTAAAAATTTGCAGATGAACTCCATCCAATTCTCATCTTATCAGCCTTCCACTAAGGTTCCCTAGATGGTTGAGTAAGTTTAGAAATTTGTAGGTTTTTGTTTCTATTGTTACAGACCAGATCCGACCCCCTCCAAAATATTTGAAGAAGGTAACCTTGACCTTTTTCTGATTTTTAAAGACAAAATATAAGGTGCTGTGTTCCAAATGTAGTTCAACTGCTGAAACTACGCAACGTTAAGCAACACAATTTGTTTAAACACCACCTAGTTAAAAGAAAGAGGACCTTTTTAGAATAATTTAACTCTATTGGGCTATTAACTGTATTGGCGCACCGACCTCCTACACCGCTGAGGCCAAACGCCAGCTCGCAGATACCTCCTACTGCCCCCTTGACCATGACCCCACCCCCCACCACCAAACCATCATCTCCCAGACCGTCCATAACC
>NC_057740.1:16165731-16221569 GCF_004010195.1 Chiloscyllium plagiosum
CCCCTAAGTCCCTCCTCCCTATCTTTTATCTTAGCCTGCTGGACCAACTTTCCTCATTCCTGAAGAAGGGCTAATGCCCGAAACGTCGATTCTCCTGTTCCCTAGATGCTGCCTGACCTGCTGCGCTTTTCCAGCAACACATTTCCATCTATTAACTGTATTAACCAAATGGATACAGTAACTACAATAACTATTCCGAAATAATAATAATAACGTCTCATAAACGCACCCCTTAGCAAAAAGACAGATTCAGAAATCAGATTTTCTCATATATGCAACTCAGCAGCACAGAGGAAAAAATATCAACTGAAAACCCAGCAGCCAGGAGATCTCTTACTGCTGCTTCCAACCTGGTTGAGACTCCCAACAGCAACTGATGCTGAATCTTAAAAGTTTTAAAAAAAACTAGAAATCTGCTCTGAGAGGTAGCTGTACCTATCCAGGCTGCTTCTATTGTTCCAACTTGTCTTTTTTAAGAATCCCCAAGGCCACGTGCTGTTTACTGGCTTTTCAACTAGACAGTTTGTCACCTCTGTCTTAAAGCCTTTATTTTTTAAAAAAAGACAGGACAAAACAGCTTCTTAAAGCCACAGCATTGTCACATTATCCCAGAAGTGCAATTGTAGATTTGTCTTTTGATCTGAAATGCCTAACTCCACTTCAGAATCATACTGTGGACAACATTGTGTATGTATATGTATGGTAAGGGGTTGGGGAAGCATGCCATGGACCTTTTTGACTCTTGCTGTTTTGTGCACTCTTTACTGTTTTGACTGAATAAAGGTTAATTTTTGTAACTAACTTCATAGGCTGAAAGTTCCCTGGTTGCTGCCAAAAAGCAGTTGGAAGGGGAGACGCTAATGCGAGTTGACCTGGAGAATCAGTGTCAAAGCTTGACAGAGGAACTGGCATTCAGGAAAAGTGTGTTTGAAGAGGTATGAATGTAAGCTGTCAAAAAAAACTTTACTAGTTGCTGACTAGTGCTTTTAATTTTTATTTAAATGTCCACTTAAATATTATTTATACCTTGTTATGATTTGGCCCTGTTTTTGGAGCAGCAGGTTAATTTGGATACATTAGGAAGTATTTGCATCTTGGGTTTACCTATGAAAACTCGCTTTTTATGCATTTTTAAACGTTTTTTACTTCCATAGCAAATTTGTAAAGTTTTAGTTAAATTTGCTGGTTTATCCTGTGAATAACTAATTTATTATGGATTCAAGTTTATTAAGCTCCAAAACCCCTGCAGCAAATACACAATTTATAATGCTCGTTTTTAAAAATAGAATTCCTATTTGATCTATGGTAATCTGTAATCTTTCTTTTCAAATACTGCACAAATTGTAATACAAACCTAATGAGCCTATCTTAATATAGGAAGTGCGTGAAACTAAGAAGAGACAGGATCGGCGTGTAGTTGAGGTTGACTCTGCACGAAAGGTTGATTATGAATCCAAATTGGCAGAGGCCCTTCAAGACCTTCGAAAACAGCATGAGGATCAAGTGAGACAATACAAGGAAGACTTGGAGCAAACTTTCCAAGCCAAGGTAACTGGGTTTACTCTAATCTGGTAATGTAGCTAACATTTTTAATCTCTTGAATCTTGCTTTGATCTGTTGTATTTTTGATTAGCCAATAGATTTGTGAAAGTCAGTTCCAGTTTGATTCTTTTGATTTGACTTTGCATATTTTAAACTTTAATAGCTGGAAAATGCTAAAATAGCATATGATAGAAATGACAAAGCAATGGGCACAGCAAGGGAAGAACTGCAGGAGGCATACCTCCGAATTGAGAGTCTTAACTACCAACTTGGGACCCTGCAGAAGCAGGTAAGCAATTAACAACAATGCATATGGTATAGTTTTGGATTTTTAAGAGGATGTTGGTTAAGAATATTTTTTTTAGCACTATTCACAAGGTTGCACTTACTAGCCAGCTTTAAGATCGGCTGTTGCCAAATGTGAGTTACTGCATTTTGGAAAGGCAAATCCAGGCAGGACTTGTACACTTAATAGTAAGTTCCTGGGGAGTGTTGCTGAATAAAGAGACCTTGGAGTGCAGGTTCATAGTTCTCTGAAAGTGGAGTTGCAGGTAGATAGGATAGTGAAGAAAGTGTTCGGTATGCTTTCTTTTATTGGTCAGAGCATTGACTATAGGAGTTGGGAGGTCATGTTGAGGTTGTACAGGACACTGGTTTTTTGTTTTTTTTTCTTTTGGAGTGTTGTGTGCAATTCTGGTCTTCCTCCTACAGGAAAGATGTCATGAAACTTGAAAGGGTTCAGAAGAAATTTACAAAGATGTTGCCAAGGGTTGGATGATTTGAGCTATAGGGAGAGATTGGATAGGCCAGTCGAAGGCTGAGGGGTGACCTTTAGAGGTTTATAAATCAAGAGGGGGAAAATTTTAAGAGGCCTAGGGAGCAACTTTTTCTCACACAGGGTGGTGTGTGTGTGGGGGGGGGGCGGGGGACATGAGCTGTAAGAGGAGGTGGTAGAAGCTGGTACAATTACGACCTGTGCCCATTCAGATTCCTTTTACGTGAATAGGAAAAGTTTAGAGGGATATGGGTCAAGTGCTGGCAAATGGGACTAGATTGGTCAGCGTGAGCCAGTTGGACCGAAGGGTTTGTTTCCATGCTGTACATCTTTGACTCTGACTCTATTCAAAACATTCAGGGATAGTGTAGGATTGACATTTTGTATATACCAGCCTGGAGAGAGTGCCAGGTTCTCTTATTTTCTCAAATAGCTGTTCACTTTTTCATAATTGCCCCTTTAGGATTGTGAGCTGCTATTTTGGTATTGGCTTTGTGAACTAGTGTTTGTAAATTAACTAATCGTTTTTGAATTGTTAAAACTGTCGTATGGATTGCTGGTTCCAGAATCATAACTTGTATACAGAGAGAGCGCGATATTAATGGGCTAATGCTAGTTTTGGTTTCTACATTGAACCACCTAAGCATTAGCATTTTTGTCTGTTTAGAAATTTAGTTAGGTTTTGATTCAGAAATCTGAATTTAATCGGACTAAACCTTGCTACAAAGTATGTTGTGTTGCCCTATTGGCAATTTTCCTACACAAGCTCACTTTTAAAACATAATGTAATCCTGCTGACCTTCTAAATGCTACACCTAATGCTGTTGCAAGTGGTCACTGTATGGCAATGAAATACCACAGACTGTTGTTTTTGTGAGCTTTTCATTGAAACTCAAGTTTGGATATTGAGGGACATCTCTTACATTTTGTGTTAATGGCAAATTATTCTAGTCTAATTGTTTTTCAATCAAACATTTTCATAGTCTGCTGCTTCCGAGGCTCGAATTAGGGAGTTGGAAGAGATGCTTGCTAATGATCGTGATAAATATCGTAAGATGTTGGAGGCACGAGACCGAGAAATGGCTGAGCTGAGGGATACTATGGAGGTGCAGTTGCAGGAATACGAAGACCTCCTTGATGTCAAACTGGCACTTGACATGGAAATTCAAGCCTACCGTAAACTCCTGGAAGGCGAGGAAGAGAGGTAGTTGTAGCTATAATCTAACTGGAGTATGGTTGTAAAGGTTTGTTTTTTTCTTTTCAGCCAAACATTTTTATATTGGAGTTGAAATAAATCAAAGTTGAGACTAAGAATAAAAGGGTGTGAATATTTTACAGACTTCACAGTATTTACTAATATAATGTAAGTTGATTTTTTCCTAATACCTTGTTTTTGAGATTTAGCTTCGACCATACCCTAAATCTGGACATAAAGTCACTGACTTTAAGCAGCAGGGAGAATCTCTGAAGCATTTACCTTTTTTTTTCTTGAACTAAAAAACTTTGCAATTTTATTGTCCATTGGATTTTTTTAAAGTTTTTTTGATTTTCTGGTGTAAGTGGAATAGACACTCAGCCAAAGAATTTATTAGGAGGCTGATCTCCTAAAATCCAGCATTGACTGTGGAGGGAGAGGTGGTTGGAAGGAATTTCAGAATGCAGTATCTAGCCTGTTGAAGGCACACTGTTCCTTTTTATCAACCCACCCTTTTTATTCTCTTAACTGTGCCTTCCCCTCACCATCTGTAAAAACAGGATACTGCAGAACTGAAAAGTTGACCAAGCTAGGTTAGAGGACTTGTTTTTACAAGTAACTTTTGTGGGATAAAATGTAGACTCTGTTGACTTTTTGGCTGAACTGAAGTTAATGGACAACATTTTAAAAATAGGAAGTTGGTTGTGAATAATGTCTTTCGAGGTGGCTGTGTAGGTGAGTTTCAGTGCAGTAGTTATTGCTGTAACTCTGGTGCAGTATTGAAGAAAGATCCTGTGCTCTGCCCTTTGTTAAAAGATCACTTGAGCAATAGTTAAGTGTGGTATTTTAGCTGTAGAATGGAATATGGTAAATGGCCTCCATCTTCCTGGGGTTTTGGGAGAAATCTATAGACGATCCAAGAATAGATTTACAAATGCATTTGTGGTGCTGAGGTGAAGTTGGCTCTTGTGTCCTTTTGTGCTCGAGATCCCTGGTTGCAGAAGTTGGATGTTGTCACTGATAACTATTCAGTGAAGGTAGACAGGATGAAAAAGAAAATGTCAGATGATCTGATCATGTGGTTTGAGTGTGAAACCGTGAGGGCTGGATAGTAGAGGAGATTCTCCTTCAGAAGGAAACAAATTCCAAGGACTTGAGGTGCAGTGAGAAAATGGATGTTATCCTAAATTGGTTTTTTTATTAAAGTGCTAATCTTATGCTGAAGAAAGGGAATTGTCCATAATCCTAAAACAGTTGGAGAGGAATGTTAAGTCCTTGGCTGCTCCAGCAGGTTAGGCTAAATGAGTTGGGTAACATGAGCAAGGTCAATACTGAACCCTGACGGATTGAAAAGGTTTTACCATTTCCTTTTCAAGAACCGGGCATTCTTTCTCTCGGGTAAACCCATGTAATATTAAATCTTGAGGATGAGGGATTGAATTTGACCTGATCAGTGATCAATGCTACTGGTAATGACGACATTTTAAAGAATGTGGGTATGAAAATTTCTGAGCGACCCTTTTTAGAGCAGAAAGGACAACGGTACAGAGTGGAAATTGGAATTGGTAAAGATGAATAGTTGGTGCAGATTAAGGAAGGGACTAGATGAGTAGTGAGGGGCACAGAATAGTCAGTTTTATGAAGGAGTTGTGGTTAAGTGACCATAGTGCAATTTTAGTCATGTTCATATCAGTGATGCTGTAATTTAGCTAATTGGTGAAGTTGGTGGCCTGGTTTGGAATACCATGCATACAATCCATAGCCCAACTACTTAAATGAAATCCTCATAATAAGATGGTGAACAGTGTAGCCTTCTTTTAAAGAGTAATATATATTCCTGACAGATGTCCTTTGACTGATTTTTGGTTGCTCATGTCACCAGAAGCTGAATTGAAATATTGAATTAGTAGAAACACTGATGTATAGTGTGGACCATTGGTTATTAATTAACTGTCAAAACTAATTATCATTTTTAAAAATATCGTCACTCCTTGTCATGAACACGTGCACCTTGTCACTGATGTCTCTAAACTCTCATCCTGAACAAGCTAGCAACTCATCTATATTCTCTCCCCCTCTTTGTTCTGTAGTACACTTCATTTCCCAAATAATAAACATGCGTATCTAATTGTCAATGTGCACAACTACTCCACATTTTGCTTGACTTAAGCCCCTGCTTGATTCCAATCTTTTCCATAGGATGTAGAAACAGTGTTGTACAGTTCAAAAAATTACCTCCATTTAAACTCCCCAACAGCAGTCAGAGCACCCCTACAATTGGCTTCTCTATCATTTTTGACCCCTGCACCCCAACATCTGTATTTAGCCACTACCTGTGGAGCTAGGTTCTTTGTGAACATAGGTACCTGGTCTTACCTTTTTTTGATTGTCTTTCTAATTCTTCCACTGTTTTATGTTTATCAATTTTTTTAAAATTCAATCCTGGAGGAGTTGTAACTCTGTTGCTCTTAAGCATTTGAGATAACTGAAGTCATTCTTTTTTTTTTATAAAGAGTGAGTGTGTCCCCAATTATTGTCTCTGGTTGAAACATGTTTGCAATCCACTTGAACCCAAAACTGCATCACTACAAGGCAACCATGTACTTGCTGACTATGTTCATTAGTTCCAAGATGAAATTTTAATTTTAATCCTGTGTTCAGACTTCTTTGACCTCTCCATCAGATAGAAATCTAATCTGAAACCAACGATATTTGGGAATCCATTGTTTCCCTGCTCTGGCCTTTTGTTTTGTGTATCCCAATATTAATTTGTTTACAATGCTTTCAGCTCTGCCTATTTAACACACTTTCTATTTCCTAGCTTTCTCTCCTGGTTCTCAGTGCAAAGTACTTTAAGCCTTCTGTGTAGCGAGGTGTCATGCTAAATTTTGCTGCTGTGGCTGGACAATAGAAGGTAGAGTAGCAATAGTTTGAGTGGCGAGACTTTTTTTAAAAAATGAGAATGTGCCAAGTGTGCACAGTGAGATGCAAATAATGGGGATCAGGCCTGAGCTTGTATGAATGTCAGTCTGAAGAAGATGAATGAATCAAAGCCATTTTTCTGTTTTTGATTTTCAGATTGAAGCTGTCTCCAAGTCCTTCCTCTCGAGTCACAGTGTCCCGTGCTACATCCAGCAGTGCTGTTCACACATCCCGAGCCAAGCGCAAGCGTGTAGAAATAGAAGAACCTCGTGAAAGTAGCAGTCATATACAGCAGACTCATTCCAGCAGTGGCTTGATAAGTATTGAGCCAACTGATCTTGAGGGAAAATTTGTTTGTCTCAGCAATAAATCTGAGAAGGTTAGTTCCAAGAGAAGTGTGAAGTCTTTTGGTTTATCTTTTTTTATAAAAACACCTAATGTGTTGACGTGTTGTTGTAGACTTGCAATTGACCTGGTAGCGTTTGGATTCTTAGATTCTTCTGGGTGCTGTGAAAAATAGTGCTCCTCAGTAGTTCAAAATGTTATTCACCTTCCCAGGTCATGTGGCTGTACATGAGTGGTTAGGCCACTTTTGGAATACTGTGTGCAGTTCTGGTGACCCTCCTATTGAAAGGATGTTGTGAAACTTGAAAGGGTTCAGAAAAGACTTCCAAGGATGTTTGGAGGATTTGAGCTATAGGGAGAGGCCGAAATAGGCTGGGGTTGTTTTCCTTGAGCGTTTGGGGCTGGGGGATGACCTTATGGAGGTCTATAAAATTGAGGCACATGGATAGGGTAAATAGGCAAGGTATTTTTCCTGGGGTGGTAGAGTCCAGAACTCGAGGGCATAGGTTTAAGGTGAGAGGGGAAAGATTTAAAGGGATGTAAGAGGCACCAATTTCAGGGTGGTGTGTATTGAATGAGCTGCCAGAGAAAGTGGTGGAGGCTGGGATAATTACAACATTTTTAAAAAGCACCTGAAGGGGTTTAGAGGGATATGAACCAAGTGCTGGTTATCCTGTTAGGCATGGATGAGTTGGACCGAAGGGTCTATTTCCATGCTGTACATCTGACTCTAAATTAAGGATTTGATGCAGTTTCTTTAGCGTTAATGTCACTGGCCTAGTATTCCAGAGTCACGGACCAACATTTTTGAGATGTGGTGAGATGGTGATATTTAAACGAAATAAAAATCTCAAAAGCTAGTCTAATGATCATGTAACAATTACTGTTTCAGAAAACTGTGAATCCGTTTCCTTTTTAGAGACCAGAGATATGACTTTTGCATGGTCTGACTAATATGTGAACCTACAACAATGTAGTTGGATCCTAATTGCTCTCCATTGCAAGCCACTCCAGTTGTCAGTCCATCTGCTACAAGACTCATGAAAGCAGTTTTAAACTGGTTGGACTCTGACACTAATCTGATACTACAATAAACCCCAGCTATGCTGACAAAGACTTCCTTGTTAGTCTCTGAGGCCTTGTGCCAAAATTAGAGCTGATCCATAGACTAATAAAGCAGCATCCTGATTCTGTGTGTAAAATACAACTTGGTGTGTGCATGTCTGTCTGATCCATACTCCACTGTCACTGTCCCTGGGTATGCCCTTTCCGATTAGCAGGACAAATCTACCAGAGATGGCAGGACAACATACAGTAGGGACGGAGTTTTCACAGGCATCTTCAGCATTGACTCCAGACTCCCATTATGTTTCATGGCATCAGCTCAAACTCTGTCAAGGAAATCTCTTGACTATTACTTATTGCACCTCCATGGCTCATTTGAGGAACTGTACTCTATGTACACCATTTAAAGGAAGCACAGAGGGTGCAAGGACTGTAGAGGACATTCAGTATCCACACATTGCAAGTCACTCAACACAACAACTGGCCAAGTCCTAAAGGACAAAGCTAATCAACTGAACCTGTGACAACAGGAGGGGACCAACAAGATGGGAAAATGTCTCCTATCTCCTGTCTTCACGAGTCTACCTATTGCAGGTGCATCTGTCCGCGACTTTATAATGGCTGTTTCTAATGTTGCTATCATTGTGGAGACAAATTCCTGTCTGCACACTCGGGATGCTCTCCTCTGTTCACTACCGCCATCCTAAGTGGGAAAGACTTCATACTTTATACTGGGTATAATTAATTCACTGCTACTCTTACGTACAGGATCAACCACTTGGTGGCTGGAGACTGAAGAGGCAAATTGGAGATGGGGAGGAAATGGTATACAAGTTCACTCCCAAGTACACTCTGAAGGCTGGTCAGGAAGTCAAAGTGAGTTGCACATTTATAGTATAAAACATTTTAAGTATGCAGAATTAGTTGTCAGAAATTGGATTGTCACTATAATGCTGAGAGTAATAATGCTAACAATACTAAAATGGTGGTGTACCTGCAGAAGAGAGAAATACTAGAGTTATGTAAAACAACTGGATATGGGGCTAGCATGCTTTGTTACTCAGCTGCAATTGCAAATATTTCAGCAATTGTGGAAAAATGGTGTTCGGGGAGATAAATTGCATGTTTGACTAAATGGGAAGTGACTTGATGAAAGCATCACAAAGTAGGTGGGATTAATTTCCAATATAAAGGACAATTAAAACATCATGACCTTGTTTGCTTCACTAAAGTAGAGTGATTCAATGCCTTAGTTCTCAGGAAAAATCTTTTGCAACAGTTTGCCATTGTCCAAAATGTATTAAATTTTGTCTTGTGTAGATATGGAGTGCAGATGCTGGTAAAGCCCATAGTCCTCCTACTGACCTTCTGTGGAAGAATCATAGCTGGGGCACTGGTGATGAGATTAAGACTGTCCTTGTCAACTCTGACGGAGAGGTATAGCTGATAGACATTTTCTACTGGTGTTAAATTCTGAATTTTCCCATGCATAAATTTTATCACATTTATGAAAAACTTGTTCTTGTTTGCTTAAATTTGTAGCGTGATTATGAAATGAGCTTCAGATCTTTTCCCTTGCATGGTAAAGACAATTCACTTAACCTCTGCAGCATTGCCCAGTTCTGTCTCCATGAAATTTTTAGTATTCATTATATGCACCGTTCAAATTAGCAACTTCTCCAAGACATTGTTTCTCCTGTGTATGTTGTCCCTGTCAAGGTGTGATTGTTCCCAGGTATGGTCTTGTGTCACTATCTAAGTAGTTATTTTGATTGGAGCTGATCAATGCATTATTTAGTGAATAGCCCCATTCCTGACACTTTTTTTTATTTATGGTTGAAGGAGTACAGTAGTATTTTTTTAACTGAAGATGATTAGGTCAAAGACTAAACCTCTTGCATTGATGAATGACCATCAATGGACTGCAACGTCTAATTCATGAACTTTTTTTTTCCCTTCCATTTTGGTCTCTTATGGAATGTTCAAATGAATTTCATTGCAGCACTGCTAACTTTAGTTCATTTCTGATGGGTCTTAAGTATGAAACGTCACCTCTTTGAACAAAGGTCCACTTTGGTTATGTTTTTCTGTTTAGCTCAATATTACTGTAGTCAGTCACTCTGTGGTTGATTTTAAATCCAGTTTTTATGCATAACCACAAAATATTGTGATTGCAATTACATCTATTTCCTGTAATGAGCATTTTGCTCACCAGGCAACAAATACATTGGAGTTCTTGTTATCTCTTCGGTCAAGTTAACAGTAATGTTAGTGCAGCTGCTAATGAATAACTTTTTTTGGCATCTTTTTAATGCAGACTTATTCTGAAGAAAATACACTTTTATTTTTAAAGAAAAACACATACTTCTGGATTAATGGTGAGTTACTTTAAAGCTTTAGTAACCCAACTTGAATTTCCTCCTTGTGCAGGAAGTTGCAGTAAGAAATCTCCGAAAAACTTACCATGAAGATGTGGAGGAAGAAGCTGAATTTGGAGAGGAAGATCTTTTCCATCAGCAGGTAAAGTGAAAGTTTTTTTTTGTTTTAAAAAGAAATTGCTGACAGCCCTTGGGCTAGAAAGAGATCATCAGTTTGAAACATATCCACTCTCTGGGAAATCTGGACCAATCTGTGATCCAACCATTTTAACAGAAGGGATTTCTGCATTTCTGAGAGGACATTTGAGCTCCTGTTTCCTTCAGAAATGCAGGGCCATGCTTCCATTCTGACACTATCTTTTGTAGCATACATTGGTCAGAAGAAGGAAATAAACACAACCCCTTTACATAGCAATCAAGCTGAAATATTCTGAAAGCTAAAGCGTATGTATATAAGATAGTGTGATGCTAGTGTGTCACGTTGGAGAGATTGAAGGTGGCCAGGTAAGTTTGTTTTTTTTGTTATGGCAGATTGAGGTAGACTGGGGATTTGGGTGCAGTGTTGGCTCTTTTGAGGTACATAAGTGGTTGGAAGTGGTGTGGCTCAGGGTGTGAGACAAGTATGTGTTCTCTAGAAGAATTGCCCAGAGGAAAATTCAATTTCTAAGGCAACCTCAAGTCTAAGATGTGATTCTAGAGCCTCCCCACATGCAACTTCTATCTGTGCTGGCATAATTATTACCTAGCAGAAAACCTACCCCATTAAACTTTAAATGTGAACCCTGAATCATAAGGTTTGGGGTTAGAATGAGTGACCCACACATCTACTTGCCCAGCTGTTATTGACCAGTATATTTCAATTTCCTTTTGAAAATAGCTAACACTTTAAATATTTTATTGCCAACTGCTTAAAATCAAAAGCACTTAGACCAAATTACTGTTTATATCTGCTTGACTTCCTGAAGTTCCAATTTCTTTTTTTTAATTTGGCTTTCTAGAATCTGCAATATTTTTAAATTATCTATTAAGTAACATTTTGAACCTAAACATGTTCAGAAATATTTTTCTGAACCAAATACTTTCATGACCACCTCCAATCAATAGCTACCATGTGTCCTGGTTTTCCATGCAGAATTTCAATCTCTCATATGTAGTGTGATTTGTCTATCTCATTTCCAACCATGTAGATTTGGATTGGAACTTAATATGGCATGAATACAAATTTATATTTTACTCACTGGTTTGAATAGGTGTGGGAGTTTAAATATAAACTTATTTCAGTTACGATTTATTATGTTTTTCAACAATTCTTTTTATTTTAGGGTGACCCAAGGACCACTTCCCGGCAATGTGCAGTCATGTGATCCAAATTTACTGTTCATTCAGGAGAAAACAACTCCCTTTTATCCAGAGCCACTGAGAAATATTTTTGTACACTGTTTTTCTTTAATGTTTCAAAACCATTCTAGTTTAGTACTTTTATGACCATTTTGTTTTAATTTGTAAAACCTGAGTTCTGAAGGGGTATTTTTAAGATTTTTTTGGCAAAACACTTCTTCAAATATGATGTTTAAAAACAGGTAACTAAAATTTTACACGGGGGTGGGAAGGAGGTGGACTTTTTTAGTCATGTGACCTTGTGTACAGGTATGGGTTCATACATCTGGGATTTAGCCATGGAACTGCATCACAACTGTGTATTAATCAGAATTTGGTTATTCTGCAGTTTTTCAAACCCAAAGGGTTGTAAAAACTCCACCAAATTGGTGCTAGCCTAATACCCAGACAAAATTAACATTAGGGGTTTGAAACTCCTTCAAAGCTGTAGGTGGAGTATTCTGTACTCCACTGCAGAATTCTCAGGTGTTTTACAGAAATCATGCAAAAAAGATTTCTACTGTGATCCTGCCCATTTTATTTGGCTATTCTGTACAAATACTGCCACACTGAAACTGGTATACGTAATCCATAAGAAGTTATAATATGGAACGTGAACTGCTGAAATGCCTGAATAGTCACTGATCTGGAAATGAGCCGAGATGATGATATTTTAATTGGATGAATTGTGTGATCATGTGCATTTATTAAATGGAAATGTAAGTGTTGCATGAAAAACAGCAGAATACACCAAAAGTTTTATTTTAATCTTAAGTGCTGCATTGCTCTCATTTTCATAGCAAAGCCTGAAACTTGTTAGTGTCATTGAAGTTATTTCTGTTAAGTGTCTAATTATTTGAATTCTTTGTTTTAAAAGTAATTTGGGTACTTTTACTGGCTGGTGTATTGATATTTGGATGGTGGCTTATGGAAGCTTTTTTTAATTGCTTGATGGCTGGTTAGTACTTAACTGACAATTTTGTATTAGCTTGCTTCTTTAGTAGCTTATTAGATTGCCTTCTAACTGAAAATTGAGTGAAAAATGTTTCTCAGCAGAGGGACAGATATGAAGCTTAATCTGACAAGATAGTCTAGTAGTTCAGAAACCATCTTAATTTGAAAACTCATGTTTAATAAATCATTAAAGCCAGTATCCAATGTTATAAGTAACAGCAAAATCATAAATTTTGGCACTATTCAAGATCAAAAAATGCTGTCAAACTAAAGTGTTTTAAAAGGTAGCACAATCTTGTACAAAGCAAAGTGTTTATTTCACAGGAAGCAAAGTTTTCAAGGAATGTGACTACTTAACTTCTAAGCAATAACATAGTGGAAAACAGTTTGCAGTTAACCCTTTAATATTCCTCTTGGTGTAATTTGTCCCATGAGTTTTCAGTTATGTACTTTTGTGGGGAGGGGATTACAAAAATCATCATTGTACTTTTAAGGATAGACAGATTTTTAAATACTGTACCTGTACAGTTAGTGTATGGAGGGGTGGTGGGGAAGTTGTCATGCTCACACTAATGTTTTATCCAACATACTTTGATTTAATATATCATATATATGGTTAAACTTTATGCTTATCCCTCATTTTTATAAACTTAAATTCTGTTTCTCAGATACTTCTATAGGTTGAATACAAATTGAATGTTAAGATTAAATAGAATTTCTTTAAATACATGTATCTAATAGTTCTAGTTTACAATATTAGTGGCTTTTCATAAATTTATGGTTGTCTTAGTATATTAGAATTGACTTTGAAAAGTAGAATTAAGTGCCCTAAATTTGATGTTGCTGAGAAACTTATGGCCTGAGAAACAGAATTTTAGATAAAGCCTTATGCTTTTATATTAAACTTTTGAATTATAGTAGATGGTCTCTTTAAAAAAAAATCATGTGCACATTGTTTCTTTAAACAAGGTATAATATACGGATAAAAATCATGAAGCACATTGCTGTGAGGTTTCTTAAACCTTTTTTGAAAGGCTTCGTTGCAAGGTTTCTGGTGTTTCCCTTGTAAAATCAAACACTTTTTTTTTCCATTGATTAAAAAGAAACCCATAAAGCACACATGGAATTCGGTTTGATTCATTTTGAGGTTTTACATTTGAATGTTTGTAATTTCTCTGTCCCTCTCCTTCCTTTCTTTAACATCCCTTTTTTCCTCTCCTATTTCTCCCTGTCTCTCTCCAAATTGCACAGCAGCATAGTGGTGAATTTGCCAGACTAGTATTCAGGAAATATGCATTCTTATCTGGTTTGGTATGTGTGTAATCACTCCAGACTCTTGGTAATGTATTTGACTCTTACCTGTTCCCTGAAATTATCTATCTAACAAGTCACTTGGGGGCAATTGGACATGGTTAATAGCCTTTCCAGCAAAATTGAAGTCAAAGGATTTAATCCTAATTTTACCAGAGGCGCAAGATTTTTTTTTTTTCAAACAAATAAACTACAATCAAATGGAATGCCTAAACTTACTTTTCTGTCAAGTTTAAAAAGGTATACTCGCTCTACTTGTTTTATAATAAATAAAAATTCATTGGTCATCTGAATTATTAATGTGTTGGTATTTTTGAGCAATGAAAGACAATATTATTTCACCTTTTTTGTGATTAAAATACTGTTTAGATTATGTGATTTGAAGGTGCGGTATCTTTTTGGCCTAGATTAGTTTGAGTTGTATGTTAATGATCTACTTGAGTATCAGCTACATCAGGAACTATTGCTGCCTCTTGAAGCTGGCATTAGTATATGAAGTACCCTGAATAGACTAAACTCTAAATGAAAAAGGTGCTGCACCTAGAACACAATCAATAGAATTGACACACTCATGAATATTACTGCAAGTGGAACTTCAATTTGTCCTTGTAACGTAAGTATTTGCTTTTACTTGAGTAAAGGGAACTTAAATTTGCATTTTACTCTTGGATTGGAAAATGTCTCTTCACCAAATAAACCAGTCTCATTACTCAGATTATTTGCTGGTATGGCAATGACATGCCAAAATATAATGTTCTGTGTGAAACTTGTAAGCATTTTATAACTGGAATTTTTTTTTGAGCATTCAATAAATGTGATTTTGCTTATTTTGAAATTGTATGTTTTTTGTTATTAAGCAGTTTCTGTCTTATGAGTTTCAAAAAAACGTCTGATGTTTTATGGCAGGATGATTGATTGAGAAGTGATCATGATACAATGAGGACAAGACTGAACATTTTTTTCCAAAATAAGTTTTTGAATTCTTAGAGCCATACAGTATGGAAACCGACTCTTTGGCATAATTTGTCCATGCTGACCCAGTTTACTCAACTGAACTAATCCCGTATGCCTGCATGTGGCCCATATTCCCCTCGAACATTCGTCCGTGTATCCGTCCAAATGTCTTTTGAATGTTATTGTATCTCCTTCTACCACTTTCTCTGGCAGCTTGTTCATATGCACCAGTGTGACAATGTTGCCCCTTGGGTCCTTTTTTTTTAAATCTTTTTTTTCCCCTCGTACCTTAAACCTGTGCCCTCTAGTTATGCAATCCCCTATCCTGGGGAAAAGAACTTGGCTATTCACCTTATCTATCCCCCATGTGATTTTGTAAACTGCTAGAAGGTCACCCCTCAGTCTCTAGCATTTCAGGGGAAAAGAAATCCCAGCTTCTCATAACTCAAACCCTCCGGCCTTGGTAACATCCTTAAATCCTTTTTGCACTTTTCCAGTTTAATGTCACCTTGCTATAGGAAGGATGTTCAGAATTGTACACAGTACTCCAAATGTGGCCGTACCAATGTCTTGTACAGCCATAACATGATGTCTCAATTCCTAAACTAGATGTTCTGACTGAAGGCAAGCAGGTCAAATGCTTTTCTCACCACTTTGTCTAACTATGACACCACTTTCAAAAGAAGAACAATGTACCTGTACTCCTAGGTGTCTGTTTGACAGCAGTCCTCAGTGCCCTATCATTAATCTGTCCTGGTTTGTCTTAGCAAAATGCAATACCTCACACTTAACTGAATTAAATTCCATCTGCCATTCCTTGACACACTGGCCCAGTTAATTTTGCTTTAATATAATGTAAACTGAAATATGTTGTGGTTCTGTTCGCCGAGCTGGAAATTTTTGTTGCAAACGTTTCGTCCCCTGTCTAGGTGACATCCTCAGTGCTTGGGAACCTCCTGCGAAGTGCTTCTGTGGTGTTTCCTCTGGCATTTATAGTGGCCTGTCCCTACCGCTTCCGGTTGTCAATTTCAGCTGTCCGCTGTAGTGGCCGGTATATTGGGTCCAGGTCGATGTGTTTGTTGGAGTTTGTGGATGAGTGCCAAGCTTCTAGGAATTCCCTGGCTGTTCTTTGTTTGGCTTGCCCTATAATGGTAGTGTTGTCCCAGTCGAATTCATGTTGCTTGTCGTCTGCGTGTGTGGCTACTAAGGATAGCTGGTCGTGGCGTTTCGTGGCTAGTTGATGTTCATGGATACGGATCGTTAGCTGTCTTCTTGTTTGTCCTATATAATGTTTTGTGCAGTCCTTGCATGGGACTGTCCTCGTTCCGTTGTCTTTCTCTTAGGCATCTGTTGATGAAATTGCGCGGGTATCTGTTTTTAGCGAATACCTTGTACAGATGTTCCTCTTCCTCTTTTTGCAGTTCTGGTGTGCTGCAGTGTGTTGTGGCCCTTTTGAATAGTGTCTTGATGCAACTTCGTTTGTGTGTATTGGGGTGGTTGCTTTCATAGTGCAGGACTTGGTCTGTGTGTGTGGCTTTCCTGTGTACCTTAGTGGTGAATTCTCCATTTGGTGTTCTCTGTACCCTCACGTCCAGGAATGGGAGTTGGTTGTCCTTTTCTTCCTCTCTCGTGAATCGGATTCCTGTGAGTGTGGAGTTGATGATCCGGTGTGTTTTCTCTATTCTGTGTTTTTAATGATTTACAAAGGTGTCATCAACATATCTGACCCAGAGTTTGGGTTGAATTTGTGGTAAGACTGCTTCTGCTGTGAGTCCAGAGATCGGTGATCCCATGGGTGTTCCATTGATTTGTTCGTATATCTGGTTGTTGAATGTGAAGTGTGTTGTGAGGCACAAGTCCAGTAGTTTGAGTATGCCGTCTTTGTTGATAGGTTCAACGTCCTGTTGTCTGTTCTGTATGTCCAGCAGGTTGGCTATTATTTCTCTGGCTAGGGTTTTGTCAATAGAGGTGAACAGTGCCATTACGTCAAATGAGACCATAGTTTCTTCCTTGTCTGTGTATATTTCTGACCCAAAGGACTAGCCACACTACCATACATCAGGAGCATTTCAGAACTGACAGCCAGACTACTGCGACCACTAGAACTTATAACAGCACACAAACCAACAGCCACCCTCAGACAACAATTCACCAGAACGAAGGACCCGATACCCAGCATGAGCAAGACGAATGTAGTGTACAAAATCCCATGCAAGGACTGCACAAAACACTATATAGGACAAACAGGAAACACCACAGAAGCGCTTCACTGGAGGCTCCCAAGCACTGAGGATGTCACCTCGACAGGGGATGAAACGTTTGCAACAAACATTTCCAGCTCGGCAAACAGAATCACCACAACGAACACCCGAGCTACAAATCTTCACCCAAACTTTGAAAACAACTGAAATATTTTGAGTAGAACAGTAAGCTTTGGTTTAGTAGCAGCTGTCTTGCCTCCGAGGATCATTGGTTCAAACCTCACTCCAGAGGCATTGTACATAAGCTGAGTTGATGTTTCTGTATTATGTTGTCTGAAATGTTGTAAATAGTTGTCCTATCATCCTGAACAATATTCATTCCTTCAGGACCACCAATATCTTGCATGGGTGTTGGCATTAGCTACTACATTTTATAAATGATTACTATGCTTGTTTCTTTTTTTAAAAAAAAATTGAAGTGTTTTTACATGGTACAAGCATGTGAAATTCAATAATTCTTTAAATGTTTGTATTTAGTATGCTTTTTGAAGATTGTGGGGGGGGTGCAGGCAGGCACTCCTAGGATTGGATTTTGTGCTGTAAACGATGAGACTGAAGCCTGATTTAGAACATTTGAGTTGTCAGCATTTGGTTTCCAACCTAACTGCTAACTCTCTTGTGACTAAAATTCACAACCATGGTTTGTATTCAACCCTGAAGTGACCACTTTTTTAAAAAAAGGTTATATTCACATCTGAAATTTCTTGTATCCATCTCTAAAATATAGCCTGATTTCACCCACCTCAACTTTACTGCCAAAGGCTTCAACCACTTCAAATTTTACTTTCTTTTTGAAAATTCATTCATGCGATCTGAGTGCATACATTTCAATGATTGGTAACCCATAAACTGGATCCTCCAAAACTCTGCTGCCTTGTGCCTCCTTCCACTTGTTCACTGAATTGTTATTTTGACCAGACACTATATCCTCACATTTAATTTTTTTCATCCTTCCTTACTTTTTCAAATCCTCCTTGTTCCTAATCTATCTTTTTAATCTCCTCCAGCCCTTGAACATGTATCCATTTTATTCTGTTTTTCTGGAGTATCCCTGGAGTAGCTCCATCACTAGCTTTTCCTTCAGCCATTGAAGTCTAAAGCTGCCTGGAATTATCTGATTCGGAGATGCCGGTGTTGGACTGGGGTGTACAAAGTTTAAAAATCACAACACCAGGTTATAGTCCAACAGGTTTAATTGGAAGCACACTAGCTTTCGGAGCGACGCTCCTTAATCAGGTGATTGTGCTGCTCATTTTTATTGCTTTCTTCAGTTTGTATGCTTTTTGTAAGCCTTTGGTCATCCTTAATGTTGCCTTCTAGTTTTGTTTTTAAATACTGCTGTGAAGCACCTTGGAAACTTCCTTTTGCTAAGGCAACAAGTTGTTGACTGGAACTTCGTCACATCTGCAGTTGTAACTAGTTTTTTTTTTCAGTCTTTTTGTCCTATTCTCTCAGACTTTTTAAAACAAAAATCTCTGACCATTGTTTGGAGGTGTGTGGGTTTTGTTTGACTTGCTTAATGATATTTTGATCACTTGAGTTTAACATCTTTTGGTGAAGACTTCATCCAGGATTTAAGCATGCAGGTCAGGCTGATACTCAGGACAATGCTGAGAATGAACTAAGGTGCTATCTTCCAGTCAGTCGGATTTAAAAAAAAGTCTCCATAACTAACTGAGCTGGAATCTGGCACTTAAGTATCTTGGCCATCTTTAGCCCGTCATAGTAACTTTTTGTTTCCTTTTGAAAAGATTTATTATTTTAGCTTCTTTGGCATTTCCTTTAAATTCATCTGTTTCCAGCAATCCAGAAACTTCCCTTTGCATCTATTTGTGATTTTAAAAATGGCGATACCCAAAGATTATTAATAAACAATTGCTCGTGTTGCTTTTTTCTGCTTTTTAAAGGATAGCTGGATATACAAAATAGGTTTTAAGCTGGAAATAATGTGTAGTTATGCAAATGTATAAGAAAATGTCCTTGATCCAACAAGATCAAACTGTCTCTCCTGATTCCTTTATGGGTTAGGTGGCAGTAGAGTCATGTTGACTGTATTAATTTGAACTGCATAAATGTTTTTCTATTCTACTCTGCATGAAACAAAATAGTTGTTTACTTGCTTAACACTAAATTAGTCTTGACTCCCTGATTTTACTGGCATCAATTTTGAGCACTTCAAGTAACACTTTCCAAATGTCTTCCTATTGTGATCCTATTTAAGACTTGAACACTTCAAGTCTTCAGTGAGAACTGCAAGAGTAGAAATGGAGGTCTGCTAACTGGGATTTCAGCTATTATAAACTGTCGACATTCCATGGTGCTACTGCATGTCATCTGATTTGGGGTCGAGACGCAACCAGGCCAGGCAAGACAGATTCTGGGAGAACAAAAATCAACAATTCAACAGTAGATTTCTTCGATCCAGGAAGGGTTTATTCCAGAAATGTCGGTTGTGTTCAGGTGCAGCCTGACCTGAACGAATGATTCTACGTTTTGTGGGACTTCAGATTTTTGATAATTACAGTAGTTTGCTTTTGGTCCTGATCTCAATATTTCAGATGACTTTTTTTTCTATTCCAAACAAATTACACTTTCTTTTTTTTTGAAGAATGTTTGTTTAAGTGATAGCTGTGATAGCTTTCAGTTTAGCCCATGAATGGAACTTTTAGTGAGGAATGGATCCTATTTTTGTTTTGTAATTTGTGTGCCATTGTGAATAAATAACTGAAGAGCAAGAAGTAAAGTGATTCAATGTGCCTCAAAGCAACAGAGCAGTGTAATCATCTATGCTTCAGTTGAGTTTTCAATGACCGCTGGAGTTGAAGGTCTAAAAGACTCTTTTTGTTTTTTTGCCAAAGTTCTGAGGAAGGGTCACTTGACCTGAAACATTAACTTTAATTTCTCTTTACAGATGCTGCCAGACCTGATGAGCTGTTTGTTCTTTTTTTTTTTCCCGTGTGTGTGTAGTTTTGAGTAACTACTTTGAACTGATGGATGGAAAGAGGACATAAGTAAAACATTTTTCCTTGCACTCATCTGAGCTGCATTTTTAACTTGCATAGTCATTAACTGGAATAAAATAGGTGGCTACAAGATATGGACTATGGAGAAATGTGGCAGAGTTGTATGAGAAATCCAGCAAGGCATATTTAGAAACCAGTTGCTGCATCTTTTCTGGGCCTCAGTGAGATTCTTGCTAGGCAGCAGCAAATTGCCTATTAAGGAGAATTGTTACTTGTAAATCATCTGCATAACTTGTCTCATTACAGTATTTTATTGTAGTGCATGAGCACATTAGTTGCTTAGACTGCTCAGTGTGGAACATCAAGGAGGTATCTGGTGACTTTAGCTTGCAGCTTGCTCCAAAACCCTCCATTTTGGTCACCATGTAATTGCATCTTATGGCACAATCCAATGGCACCAGCCATGCACCTACATGGATATTGTATCCAATAATTGCCAAACCCTCAGGTACTATGGCACATCACTAATTCACTTGCAGAATGTTTAGGAGCTACAGACCACTGCATTGCATTGCATTGCATTGCACACTGATGACCTGCATTGATGGGCTGAATGTAGGGGCAGGCATCCACCTGATGGATTGGTATCCCTGCTTGCTCAATTAGTTCCTTCCCTTGGCTATTCGTGCAGTCATCTGAGCAGGAAGCTTCCCTTGCTTGTTAGTAGTCCTCTGTCAAAGGGGACTACTTGCTGTTTGTGGCCTTGTTTCAATCTCTGGCCTACACCATGCACCTGCAGCATTTGTGGCAAACACATTGCATATGCAGCAAGCAAGCAGCCATATCTCTAAATCTTAAGGTAGTAGACCTCACTGAAGTCTATAGAGACATCCATCCTATGAGATCTCTGCGTAGTAACTCGAGATCCCAGGGATGGTTCACAGCTAGTCCTGTAGCTCTATATAGCAGCCAATTCAGAGTATAGGGCTAAAGTATGCAGGGAGGTGTGCAGGTATCAGTCAGGTTTCTGGGTATTTATTGTCTGATGGGTGGTGAGGTAAGTCACTCAAGGTGGCTAGACTCGGTCAGTGCATCCGGTCCGTGTAGATAAGTTACAATAGATAAAAGCAAGACAGTCTTGGGAACCTATTTAGGGTTTGCAGGCTGGGAATAAGCAGGATGACAATTATGGGTGGGACAATTGTTTTTGTAAGGGACAAATACATTACAGCATGGATAGAGAAGGAAATAAATTAATACTAACACTAATTGATGGAATTTATTTGGGACACGGTTTTCCTATTGTACAAAAGAATCCTTGGATAAGGATGCATTGGGAAAAAGTGTTGAGATCTAACAGGAGTACATTGTGGAGTGTGTATCCTCAAAACTTAATATGGAGGGGGAGCTGGCTCAGGACAATCAAGAACATCTCAATAGATAAAGATATAGCCAGACTAATGGAGGTATTGGATGTCTGTCTTCAAAGGGAGAGGTGTTTCTTTGCATTTCAAATTAGAGGGAAACTATAGTGTCACAACTGGAATGAATATGCTGATAATTGTACTCTACAAGCCATCTCAATGTGTAAATGTTCCAATTAGACCACCAATTGACTGATTTTTGTCTGACTATGATTCCGAGCAAAAGCAGTTTGCATCAGTCATTGAGATGTACAGCATGGAAACTGACCCTTCTGTCCAACTCCTCCATGGTGACCAGATATCATATCCTAACCTAACCTAGTCCCATTTGTCAGCACTTGGCCCATATCCCTCAACCCTTCCTATTCCAATATGAAGCGGCACGTTGGCTCAGAGGTTAGCACTCCTCACAGCACCAGGGTCCCAGGTTTGATTCCAGCCTCAGGTGACTGTGCAAACTCCACATAGACATTCTCCCCATGTCTGCGTGGCTTTCCTTCGGGTGCTCCAGTTTCCGCCCACAATCCAAAGATGTGCAGGTCAGGTGAATTGACCATGCTAAATTACCTGTAGTGTTAGGTGCATTTGTCAGAGGGAAATGGGACTGGGTGGGTTACTCATCATTGGGTCGGTGTGGACTGGTTGGGCTGAATGGCCTGTTTCCACACTGTAGGGAATCTATACCCATCCAGATGCCTTTGAAATGTTGTAATAGTACCAGCCTCCTCCACTTCTGATAATAGCTCCTTCCATAACCCACCATCCTCTGCATGAAAAAAAATTGCCTCCTTAGGGTTCTTTTAAATTTTTTTTCTCTCACCCTAAACTTATACCCTCTAGTTCTGGACTCCCCCACTCCAGGAAAAAGGCATCTATATACTCTATCCATGCCGCTCATGATTTTATAAACCTCCAAAGGTCACCCCTGCCCTCCAGGGAAAACAGCCCAAACCTAATCAGTCTCTCCCTTTATAGCTCAAACCTCCAATCCTGGCAATATCCTTGTAAACCTTTTCTGAACCCTTTCTGAAGGAGACAAGATTGATTAGGCCACTTTTGGAATATTGTGGGCAATGTCCTGTACAGCTGCAACATGACCTCCCGACTCCTATACTCAATGCTCTGACCAATAAAGGAAACCATACTAAATGCCACCTTCGCTATCCTATGTACCTGTGACTTTACTTTCAAAAAGCTCTGAACCTGCACTTCAAGGTCTCTGTTCAACAACTCTCCCCATGACCTTACCATTAACTGTAAATTCTGGCCTGATTTGCCATTCCAAAATGTAGCACCTCCCATTTATCGAAGTTAAACTCCATCTACCACTTGGCCCATCTGATCATGGTCCTGTTGTACTCTGAGGTAGCCTTCTCTACTGTCTACTACACCTCCAATTTTGGTGTCATCTGCAAACTTACTTACAATACCTCCTATCTTCACATCCAAATCATTAAATAAATGACGAAAAACAGTGGACCCAGCACAGATACTTGTGGCACACTACTAGTCACGGGCTTCCAGTCTGAAAGGCAACCCTCCACCACCATCCTCTGTCTACTACTTTCGAGTCAATTCTGTATCCAAATGGCTGGTTTTCCCCGTATTCAATGTGAGTTGCATCAAGTTTTCTTAGTAATAGAAAAATCACGATTTTCATTATTGTAACTTTTCTGTTTTTGCTTATTATTTCTATTGTGCTATTATTCAACTTGAACAATACTTTAAAAATCCCAAACAGACACACCCACACTCAGGATTAATGATTTGGAGGTGCTGGTGTTAGACTGGGGTGATTGTGATGATGATGGAGCAGCGCTTCCAAGTAAACCTGTTGGACTATAACCTGGTGTTGTGATTTTTAACTTTATTCACGATTAAGACAAGACAATGGTTCAATGTGGGAGGAAAAGTATGGACAGGGTGAGCAGAGTTTTGGATTTCAGGGGTGGGTTTAAATTGTTTCTCAGTCTGTTTTTGCTTTTTAGTAATGACAATTTTTTTTTGTATGGTAATGGTTGTTTTGATTGGATGAACTTCGGTCTATCCTAAAAGAGAAATTCAAAATCTTCTTGGTCATTCTCTCTTTCCCCCATATGGGAAAACTGGAGAGATGAATGCTTTCAGTTTGCAGGATCTCTGTGTCTACATATCTCACCTGACACTTTTTTATCTTTTAGCATTTTGCAGCTCAACCAAGCAAAGGATTGTATCCTTAACACTTAGTGCCAAAATCTCTCCTTCACTGCTTCAAACAATGTTGGTCTTGGAGAATGACCTGGCTGTTCCAAAAATGAAGGTGATGAAACACCCAATGAAAGTAAAAGAAACCGGGACACTAGAGAAGAAACAGCCTGGATTGTATTGTAATATCTGGTTTGTCTCCGATCCATTGAATTAGATGGATAAAGGAGTCTACACAAAGGGGACTTGAAAATTCAGTAATCTGACTTTTTGAAATTTGAATGTAAAGGATGATGGAAAAGAAAATAATGCTAATATATTTATCCCAATTTCTTTAACAGAAATATAACGAACAGATCTGCATCGAGAAAGCTTACAAAGAAATAGAATCAAACAATAACTTATAATAACAAGTGTTAGTGAGGAATTAGAGACCACCAAATACCAACTGACCAGGAATAGGCAATAGTATATCAAGTGGGTCTTAAGTATGGTAGATCACTTGCCTGTTGGAAAAATATAGGCTAATTTTTATTAACCAAGTTCACAAAGATTGAAATTTTTAAACTTTGCCAGATGTGCCATGTCAGGCAGTGAAAGCCTCATTTCAATTAAATCTGATTGCCTATTAATATATGGATATGCAATGGGAGGGCATCTTTTTAACTTAAAGAAAAATGCATAAACCAAGGCTCATGGACAATATTTCTGAAAATTCAAAAGTTAACCTTCTGCTAACCAGCTTGGATATTAAGTGTTTATGGAACAATTCCGGAAAAGTTCTAACCAGCCTGTAAAAACTACAATAGACTTAAAAAGATGTTGGGGTGGGGAGGGGGAGGGAATCATTTTGATGATGCTTGTATAGGGGATGCATTGCCCATAAAGCACATCCTTGTATATTTAGTTGAGAAATTAGTGAAAGTGACAGAAAAGATCCAGTTCATGATTCTCAATCACACGGAGTCATCATAGCTGGAGAACATCTATTATGGTGCCAAAACCAGATTAATGTGTATAGGTTATCACACAGTCAGTTGTAACAAAGTCAGACTCATTGTAAAACATATACCTTTTGTCATTTTTCTGTATTTGTGGAATGAAATGGGGAAAAAAGCGGTTATAACTGTTCAGATGTGTGTTTTTCAAAAGCAAATAACTTGACACACCCATTGTGTGCGCTGTTTGGATACCTGCTTGTTCAGGTAATAATGGATGACTAGTTTTCGATGAGTTAGTGCCGGGGGCTTTCATAATTTGGCCAACAATAAGTATCTATCTGATTAGTCTGTGGACTTGTGACCAGTTGTCAATGACAATGGACTCCTACTTATGAAAATTGTGGTTGTCTCCCAGCTAAACAGCTTGAAGTAATAATGTTTGTATAGGAACCATTGGGTCTCTGGAAATGAAGGGACTGTTTGTCTATGCAGTGAAGAGCATCTCCAGTCTGAAAATAGCTAGTTTGTTTCCTCCTTTCAGTTGCCGTTAGCTATGCCTTTTAATTAAGAAGGCAGAGACTCTCGTAATTGTGAACCAGTCACCCAGTGCCTGCTGCAAACAAGTGAAAATATCGGTGAAGGAAAGCTGAGAGCAGCACTCAGCTCAACAAAAGGATCATCTCTGTAAATCCTGTGGATAGTGACAACTGAGCCAGCTTCCTAGTCTTTTCTCCTGCCAATAACGTCCAGGTTTGTTTTTCTGTATTGTGTGGAGGGGTAGTTTAGAAGAGGGTAGAGGTAAACGATGACTGTTTATAATTGTTTACCTTTTTCATTGAATCTAATTACTTTATAAGTAGTCATTCTTGTTCAGCATGGAAATCTGGTCAATGATTTCTGTCAACTGGAGTGTGAAAGACACGCTGAGTTAGGCTCTATTTCAAATCAAGAAGGGTCTGGGTGAAGTATTGGTAAATAAAATTAGTGAAGGAAAACACAAATTGTGTACTTCATTTAAGATATAATAATGAAAACAGCAAAGCATTTTCTGTAATGACAGAGTTGGTCCTGGCAGGCTTGGGGGAACTGTCAAAAACCATGTTATTGACTGGGCAGGTAAGTTGAAGGTAGCATTGCCAAGCAGAAATAATTGAGGTACTGACAAGGAACTTGGGTTTAGAGGAAATACAAGACAGCCTGTTTTACTCCAAGTAGTGGAACGTCAGATTCAGGTGACATTCAATTAGGGGTAAAGCATCTTGAGCATGAGGACAGAATGAAAACCACTGGAGATGGAATTCCAAAGGAAAGAAAAAGACAAGGGAATGGAGTTGGGAAAATTAGATTCTCCAATATGAGGAGAAAGGTGAGGGAATATGAACATCAGCATGAAATGTTGCAGTTGAAGCAGATGTCAGATACTGATGCAAAGCTTGGCAGGAAATATTTTGTCATGAGCTTTAAAGTCTAATAAGGAAATCCAGTCCCACCTGCCAGCATTCGGCCCATATCTCTCCAAACCCTTCCTATTCGTGTACCCCTCCAGGTGCCTTTTAGGTGTTGCAATTGTACTAGTTGCCACCACTTCCTCTGGCAGCTCATTCCATACATGTACCACCCTCTGCATGATAAAGTTGCCCCTTAAGTCTCTTTCTTATATCTTTCCCCTCTCACCCTAAACCTATGCCCTCTAATTTTGGACTCCCTCACCCCAAAGAAAAGACCTTGTCTATTTTTCCTATCCATGCCTCTCATGATTTTATAAACCTGTATAAGGTCCCCCCTCGGCCTCCGACGCTCCAGGGAAAACAGCCCCAGCCTATTCCACCTCTCCCTATAGGTCAAATCCTCCATCCCTGGCAACATCTTTGTAAATCTTTCCTGGACCCTTCCAAGTTTCACCACACCTTTCCAATAGGAAAGAGATCAGAATCGCAAGTAATATTCCAACAGTGGCCTAACCAGAATTAATTGAGACTCTGGGAATATTAGCTATTAAGTTAGCAGAGACAACTTCTAGTGAAGCTGAGGCTGAAGACGTTCCATAGTGGTGTTATATTGAAATCTGAGTTGTGATGAGGAATGGAAACATCCTCACAAACTTGTGGACAAAGATTGGACGGTTGTTCATCAAACAGTGGTGCTCAAATATCCTAACAGATATTGCAAGTAACAAATGTTCCTCCAATGGCAAGACATATAGGAATACAAAAGAACACATCAATAAACACTACTTGTGGCAGGACTTCAAAAAGGTATAGTTCTGTAAATTTATGTCAGGTGGTCAGAAAACCTCAACATGTCATCAAACAAACACTTTTTATGCCCATGCAATACACTTGGACTACAAATTGTGATGCTATGCAAATTGTGATGTAGAAGAATTAAGGCTGATAAAACAGCATCCTTGTCAGTTGAGCCCAGGAAAACAAGCTCAGGTAGAAACACCGATTCAGTACAAAAGGAAAACCAGTTGATTGAACCTAGTTAAAGCAGCAAGAACTCATTGGTACTGTTAGTTTCTAAATGCAATGCCTTTAGCCCTCTGTGTAGATTAGAGAGAGAAATGCATCATGGGCATGGATTCATATCGAGAATCAATGGTTTTATTTTTACAAGCTACATTGATAATGTTACCAGTGTTTCATTATTTTCTAAGAATGATCTGTTGAAGGGGTATTGGCAAGAGCCATTAAAATAAAGGGTTAAAGAAATATCTACTTCAGTTATATCAGGTGGATTATGCCAATGTCGAGGGACACCATTTGGATTAAAGAATATCCCAGTTACTTCCAGAGACTTAAGAATCAAGTCAAAGTTGAGGTTCATAACTATTCAAATTTAATTATATCGTGGTGTATATAGTGACCTATGGAAGAACATGAAAGACCAGTAGACGACTGTTCAAACAATTACAGTTGGCTGGCTTAGTTATAAATTTCGCCAAAGGTGAATTTGAAAAAGCAATTTACCTAGGATATATTGTAAGGGCTTGTCATTCATCTGAGTTACCAATGCTGCCTTTGACAGTGACACCCACATACCAAGAGAGAATACATTCAAATGAAACAAATTTCACCGAGAAGGAAAGAAGCGAAGTTTTTTTGTAGCTGTGGGGTAAATATTTGAAAGCTTGGATTGGACTAGAAATTGGGTAGCTTTGAGATAAATGATCAATGAACAAGAAGGCTATAAAGATAAAATTGGTGAAAATGTAGGGGTTGATGGATTCTCGGGAGTTTGCATGAACAGCAAAGTTTCTGGTATTAAGACCGGCTCTAATGAGAGGTACGTCGGATTCTAAGTGATCGACTGTGTTAGGTGACTCTAGTCCGAGGTACAGACAGATGTTTCTGTGGGCAGCAGTGTAAAATCAGAATGGTGTGTTGCTTACCTGGTGCCAAGTTCAAAGATGTCTGAGGGTGCAGAATGTTCTGGGAGGGGGGGGGAGGCGGAAGGGAAGGGGCCAGCAGGAGGTCATTGTACACATTGGAACTAATGACAGGAAGGGAAAAGGTTGAGATTCTGAAGGGAGATTACAGAGAGGCAGGAATTTAAAAAGGTCTTCGAGAATTGTAATATCTGGATTACCCCCGATGCTACGAGCTAGTGAGGGTAGGAATAGGAGGATAGAGCAGATGAATGCATGGCTGAGGAGCTGGTGTATGGGAGAAGGGTACACATTTTTGGATCATTGGAATCTCTTTTGGGGTAGAAGTGACCTGTACTAAAAGGACGGATTGCACCAAAATTGGAAGGGGACTAATATACTGGCAGGGAGATTTGCTAGAGCTGCTCAGGAGGATTTAAACTAGTAAGGTAGGGGGGGGAGGTGGGACCCAGGGAGATAGTGAGGAAAGAGATCAATCTGAGACTAGTACAGTTGAGAACAAAGGTGAGTCAAATGGTCAGGGCAGGCAGGGACAAAGCAGATACCAAGATAGGACTGATAAATTAAACTGCATTTATTTCAATGTAAGAGGCCTAACATGGAAGGCAGATGAATTCTGGACGTGGTTAGGAACATGGTAAAAACAATGACTGCAGATGCTGGAAACCAGATTCTGGATTAGAATGGTGCTGGAAAAGCACAGCAGTTCAGGCAGCATCCAAGGAGCAGGAAAATCGACGTTTCTGGCAAAAGCCCTTCATTAGGAACATGGGTTTGGGATATCATAGCAATTACAGAATCGTGGCTCAGGGATGGACAGGACTGGCAGCTTAATGTCCCAGGATACTTGGTTTGTTTTGTATTAGAGGGTAGGTTAATAGTTAGGAGACAGTAGTTCTATTGTAATTTGTTTTTTTTTTATTATACTGATATTTGTTCATTGTATTTTTCAATCATTTTATGTTTGTAAAGTAAAAAAAAATTTGATAATTTACAAAGAGTCCCAGGATACAAATGCTACAGGAAGGACCGAAAGGGAGGCAAGAGAGGAGGGGGAATGGCGTTTTTGATAAGGGATAGCATTATAGCTGTACTGTGGGAGGATATTCCCAGAAATACATCCGGGAACGTTATTTGGGTGGAACTGAAATAAGAAAGGGATGATCACCTTCTTGAGATTGTATTATAGGCCCCTAATAGTCAGGGAAATTGAGAAACAAATTTGTAAGGAGTTCTCAGTTATCTGTAAGAATAATAGGATGGTTATAGTAGGAGAAAGTGAGGACTGCAGATGCTGGAGATCAGAGCTGAAAATGTGTTGCTGGAAAAGCGCAGCAGATCAGGCAGCATCCAAGGAACAGGAGAATCGACGTTTCGGGCATAAGCCCTTCATCAGGAATGAGGCAAGTGTGTCCAGCAGGCTAAGATAAAAGGTAGGGAGGAGGGACTTGAGGGAGGGGCATTGGAAATGCGATAGGTGGAAGGAGGTCAAGGTGAGCGAGATAGGCCGGAGAGGTCAGGAAGAAGATTGCAGGTTAGGAAGGCGGTGCTGAGTTCAAGGGATTTGTGTTCTCTGAAACGCTCTGCAAGTCGGCGGCCTGTCTCCCCAATATAGAAGAGGCCACATCGGGTGCAGTGGATGCAATAGATGATGTGTGTGGAGATGCAGGTGAATTTGTGGCGGATATGGAAGGATCCCTTGGGGCCTTGGAGGGAAGTAAGGGGGGGAGGTGTGAGCGCAAGTTTTGCATTTCATGCGATTGCAGGGGAAGGTGCCGGGAGTGGAGGTTGGGTTGGTGGGTGGTGTGGACCTGACGAGGGAGTCACGGAGGGAGTGGTCTTTTCGGAACACTGATCGGGGAGGGAAATATATCCCTGGTGGTGGGGTACGTTTGGAGGTGGCGGAAATGACGACTGATGATACGCTGTATATGGAGGTTGGTGGGGTGGTAGGTGAGGACCAGTGGGGTTCTGTCCTCGTGGTGGTTGGAGGGGCGGGGCTCAAGGGCGGAGGAGCGGGAAGTGGAGGAGATGCGGTGGAGGACATCGTCGACCACGTCTGGGGGGAAATTGCGGTCTTTGAAGGAGGCCATCTGGGTTGTACGGTTTTGGAACTGGTCCTCCTGGGAGCAGATGCGCCGGAGACAAAGGAATTGGGAATATGGGATGCTGTTTTTACAGGGGGCAGAGTGGGAAGGGGTATAGTCTAGGTAGCTGTGGGAGTCGGTCGGTTTATAGTAAATGTCCGTGATGATTCGGTCGCCCGAGATAGAAATGGAAAGGTCTAGGAAGGGAGGAGTCTGAGACAGTCCAGGTGAATTTGAGGTCGGGGTGGAAGGTGTTGGTAAAGTGGATGAACTGTTCAACCTCCCTGTGGGAGCACGAGGCAGCGCCGATACAGTCTTCGATGTAGCGGAGGAAAAGGTGGGTCGTGGTGCCAGTGTAGCTGCGGAAGATGGACTGTTCCACATATCCTACGAAGAGGCAGGCATAGCTGGGGCCCATGCGGGTGCCCATGGCTACTCCTTTGGTTTGGAGGAAGTGGGAGGATTGGAAAGAGAAGTTGTTCAGGGTGAGGACCAGTTCAGTTATAGTAGGGCAATTTAACTTTCCAAACAAAGACTGGGACTGCCATAGTGTTAAGGGTTTAGATGGAGAGGAATTTAAGTGTGTACAAGAAATTTTTCAGATTCAGTATGTGGATGTACCTACTAGAGAAGGTGCAAAACTTGACCTACTCTTGGGAAATAAGGCAGGGCAGGTGACTGAGGTGTCAGTGGGGGAGCACTTTGGGGCCAGCGACCATAATTCTATTAGTTTTAAAATAATGATGGAAAAAGATAGACCAGATCTAAAAGTTGAAGCTCTAAATTGGAGAAAGGCCAATTTTGAAGTTAGAGGCAAGAATTTTCAAAAGCTGATTGTGTGCAGATATCTGCAGGTAAAGGATCGGCTGGAAAAGCCTTCAGAAATGAGATAACAAGAGTCCAGAGAAAGTATATTCCTATTAGGGTGAAAGGAAGGCTGGTAGGTATAGGGAATGCTCGATGACTAAAGGAAGGTTTTTGTTCAGAAAAGGAAGGAAGCATATGTCAGGTAGAGACAGGATAGATCGAGTGAATCCTTAGAGCATAAAGGAAGTAGGAGTATACTTGAGAGGGAAATCAGGAGGGCAAAAAGGGCACGTGAGAGCGCTTTGGCAAATCAAGTTAAGGAGAATCCAAAGGCTTTTTTAGGGAAGTGATTGCTGGGCCTCTGACTGAGATATTTGTATCATCAATAGTCGCAGGTGATGTGCCGGAAGACTGGAGGTTGGCTAACGTGGTGCCACTATTTTAAGAAAGGTGATGAGGACAAGCCAGGGAACTATAGACCAGTGAGCCTGATGTGGATGGTGGGCAAGTTGTTGGAGAGAATCCTGAGGGACAGGATGTGCATGTATTTGGAAAGGCAAGGACTGGTTCAGGATAGTCAACATGGCTTTGTGCATGGGAAATCATGTCTCTCAAACTTGATTTAGTTTTTTGAAGAAGCAACAAAGAAGATTGAGGGCAGAGCGGTAGATGTGATCTATATGGACTTCAGGTAAGGCGTTCAACAAGGTTCTCCATTGGAGACTGGTTAGCAAGGTTAGATCTCATGGAATACAAGGAGAACTAGCATTTGGATACAGAACTTGCTCAAAGGTATATGATGGAGGGTGGTTTTTCAGACTGGAGGCCTGTGACCAGTGGTACCACATGCTGACTCCACTATTTTTCATCATGTACATAAATGATTTGGATGTGAGCATAAGAGGTACAGTTAGTAAGTTTGCAGATGACACCAATATTAGAGATGTAGTGGACAGCAAAGAAGGTTATCTCAAATGACAACAGGATCTTGATCAGATGGCCAATGTGCTGAGAAGTGGCAGATGGAGTTTAATTCAGATAAATGTGAGGTGCTGCATTTTGGGAAAGCAAATCTTAGCAGGACTTATACACTTAATGGTAAGGTCCTAGAGAGTGTTGCTGAACAAAGAGACCTTGGAGTGCAGGTTCATAGCTCCTTGAAAGTGGAGTCGCAGGTCGATAGGATAGTGAAGACGGCGTTTGGTACGCTTTCCTTTATTGGTCAGAGTATTGAGTACAGGGGTTGGGAGGTCATGTTATGGCTGCACAGGACATTGGTTAGGCCACTGTTGGAATATTGCGTGCAATTCTGGTCTCCTTCCTATTGGAAGGATGTTGTGAAATTTGAAAGGGTTCAGAAAAGCTTTACAAGGATGTTGTCAGGGTTGGAGGATTTGAGCTATTGGGAGACCTTAAATAGGCTGGGGCTGTTTTCCCTGGAGTATCGGAGGTTGAGGGGTGACCTTATACAGGTTTATATAATAGTGGAGGGCATGGATAGGATAAATAGACAAAGCCTTTTCCCTGGGGTGGGAGAGTCCGGAACTAGAGGGCATAGGTTTAGGGTGAGAGGGGAAAGATATAAAAGAGACCTAAGGGGCAACCTTTTCACACAGAGGGTGTACATATATGGAATGAGCTGCCAGAGGAAGTTGTGGAGGCCAGTAAAATTGCAACGTTTAAGAGGCATCTGGATGGGTATATGAATAGGAAGGGTTTGGAGGGATTATGGGCAGGGTGCTGGCAGGTGGGACTAGATTGGGTTGGGATATCTGGTCAGCATGGACGGGTTGGACCGAAGGGTCTGTTTCCATGTGGTACATCTCTGACTCGATGGTGTTAATATCATGTAAGCGGAAAAGGTGGTCTATGCAGTGTAGAATGAGGATATGTAGAAATTGATTTCAATGGGTGTAGACATTGGAATGGGTAAGGGAAAGTAGTGTAGAAATACGTGAGGTAGTAGCACTTTGACACAGATGAGAGCTATCTTTGAAATTAGAGATAAAGCTTTTGGGGGTCAAACAAATATTTTCAGTCTTACTGGAAAAAAAGACCCTTTTTGACAAAGGTTTTCATCTTGCATTTAAGACATTTCTGCAAGAATACTAGTTTGGAGAGAAAGGATACATTCATACAGTATAAGAGGTAAATGCTGATGTTTGGCATGTGCCGTCCGATTTGTAGAAGTGTTCCCATATAGAAGCAGAATTACTCCATTCAGCCCATCGGGTCTCCTGACAATTCGATCTTGGCTGAGGTGTTTTTCAGCCTGATTCTGCTGCCTTCTCTCCTTGATCCCCTTACTAATCAAGAACCTATCTATCTCTGTCTTAATGACACTTAATGACTTGGCCTCCACAAACCACTGTGGCAATGAGTTCCACAGATTCCACTGAAGATATTCCTCCTCATCTCAGTTCCCTTCACTCTGAGGCTGTGCCTCAGGTCCTAGTCTCTTCTATGAGAGGAAACATCTTCTCTGCAACCACTCTAAAACGTCTCTCAGTATTCTTTGTTTCAATGAGATTTCCCTTTCCCCTCCCCCACTCATCCTTCTAAATGCTACTGAATACAGAGTCCTCAACTGCTCCTCAGATGACAAGCCCTTCATCTCCAGGATCATTCTGTAAGTCTCCTCTGGGCCCTTTCAATGCCAGCACAGTTCTCCTTATATACAGGACCCAAAACTGCTCGCAAGATTCCAAAAACAGTCTGACCAGCAGTATCTCTTTGTTCTTGTGTTCTAGCTGTCTTGAAATGAATGCTAACATTGCATTTATCTTATGCCAACTGAACCTGCATATTAACATTAACAGAATCCTGAACTAGGTCTCCAAGTCCGTTAGGTTTCTGAAGCCTTTTCCCAATTACGAAATAGCCTACACCATTATTCTTCATATCAAAGTGCATAACCTTACAATTTCCCACATTGTATTCTTTCTATCACTTCTTTATCCATTCTTACGAGCCTGTTCAAGTCCTTTTCCATCCTTCTCAGTTTCCCTCAACATTACCTGTCCCTCCACCTATCTTTGTATATCTACAAACTTAACAACAATGCCCTCAGTTCATTAATCCAGATCATTTTGTAAAATTATTAATAATTCACAAGATTATGGTGTCACTGGCCAAGCCAGCATTTATTGACTGCGCCTAATTGCCCAGAAGGCAGTTAAAAATCAACCATGTTGCTGTGGGTCTGGACTTGCATTTGGCCAGACCCCACAAAGATGGCAGTTTCCTTCCCTAAAGGACCAGATGGGTTTTTCCAACAATCAACAATGATTTCATGGTCATCATTCATTTCAGACTCTTAATTTCAGATTTTTAATGAATTTAAACTCCACCAGGATTCAAATCTGGTTCCACAGAACATTATTTGAGTCTCTGAATTAACAGTCCAGCGATAATACCACTAGGCTATCACCTCCCCTGATATGTATAATAAGAATAGTTGTGGTCCTAACACGAACCCCACGTGGAACTCCTCTAGTTGCCATTTGGAAACAGACTCCTTTATTCCCACTCTCTGCCTTCTGCCAGTCAGCCAATCCTCTATCTGTCAGTACCTTGTCTCCAACACCATATGTTCATGTTATTTAGCAGCCTCCTGTGCAACACCTTGTTTAAAAAAAAAACTTCTGAAAATACAAATAGATTGTATCCATTGGCTTTCTTTTGTCTAACTTCCTCATTCTCTCCTCAAAGAAGTCTAACAGATTTGTCAGGCATGATCTCCCTTTGTCAAAAGCCATATTTTACCTTTGCACTTCCAAGTACAGAGTAACCTTGATTATCCGAAGGATACTGGCAGGGAGTATTCCATTCAGTTAATCAAATGTTGGATAACGTAGTTAGCCAAGTATAGGGACCTTGTGATCTTGTTCGGATAATCCAAAATTTGGTTAATCAAATGCCAGATAATAGAGGTTCCTTCTGTACTTTGCAATTTTATCTTTAATAATTTCCTCTCTTCCTCTGGGACTCTCCCTGACTCCAGTGGTTCTTGAAAGATCACCATCAGTGTCTCCACAATCTCCTCAGGTTTTCCTAGACACACGTTAATACTGTTTGACAGTTAACAACAGGTTTTGTTTTAAGTTTTAAACCAGGCAAGTTGATTCTGATTGGTCAGGACACTGCCCTAAGAAATGAATAATCAAATAGCTATTACTTAGTTGGAACATGTGCATCTTTTTGCCTACAAAAAATAGGGCCATGTTTATTCACATGTGGCTTCAGATTATACAAAGTTAAAAATCACACAACACCAGGCTATAGTCCAACAGGTTTGTTTGCAAGTACTAGCTTTCAGAGCGCTGCTTCTTCTGGTAACTAATGGGACAGAATCAGCTTCATCACGCTTCCATAGATCAGAATAAATGTGATTGTGCTAGTCAAACGTCATTGTTAACTGTATTTCTATCATCAATTGTCATGATGAGCTCGTGATTGGATCCCGCCCCACTAGTTACCTGATGAAGGAGCAGCGCTCTGAAAGCTAGTAGTTGCAAATAAACCTGTTGGACTATATCCTGGTGTTGTGATTTTTAACTTTGTCCATCCCAGTCCAACACCGGCACCTCCACATCAGATTGTACTGATGATGAAGACTGGGGAGAGTGAGCAAGGGAGGATACAAAGCAGCTATGCAAATATGATTAATACTAGATGTGCTAAAATACATCAGTTTCTACCATGCTGTCAAAGGTGAGTGCTGGATTTCCATAAAGATTTGTGTACTGTTGAGAGAAAGATTTCCAATATTGGTCATAAATGCACTGTTCGTACTTTACAGATTAATAATTAATTAATACAGATAAAAGAATAAGTAATTGCAATGGCTAAAACATGCAGTGGCAATTTTTTCAGCCTGTGTGAACAGTTACATAAACTCTTATTTGCAGATCTGTAAGCATGTGGATTACTATTTTAATTAAGTTCAAAATCACACAACACTAGGTTATAGTCCAACAGTTTTATTTGGAAGCACTAGCTTTTGGAGCAAAGCTATTGCTTTCAAATAAACCTCTTGGACTATAACCTGGTGTGGTGTTTGATTTTGAACTTTGTCCACCCCAGTCCAACATATTTTAATTAAGCAAGATCTTTTCCTAATGTCATTTTCACTCTACAAAACCTAATGATAAGCAGATGTTTGCAAAGGAAAAAGATGTCTCTTGTAATCCTGGGTCATCATTACATAGCATTTCCTTTTGTTTATCAGCATATGTTTCTGTTTATACTTACATGACACATTATTTTGGTTTTAGTGTGTGGGAGAGCGGAATTAGCTAAGTCATTATGCTCCAGAACCAACCATTTTGAAAATTGTTCACATTGAGTGCAGAATATTCTTATGTTTGAATGATATTAAGGTTTATGGCAGTTTTGCTGAAAAATGTATGGAAAATTGGGAATTTTGTAATGCTTGAAGTTTCATCACTCTCTTCTATAGATCAGAATAAATGTGATTATGCTGGTCAAACATGTCATTGTTAACTGTATTTCTATCATCATGACTGCAATTGTCATGATGAGCTAGTGAAATGAATGAAACCTGTGAGGCAGCAAAGTGACAATTAAGGGTGTGTTGTTTGGGAGCAGGGAGAAAAGTGAGAAGTTGGGTGAAGGTGGCAAGTTGTTTTGGCAGGGTGAGGGCAGGGGTGTAGAAAGAAGGTTCAGAAGAGTTGGACATGCACCCTCCTACCACCAAACAGTGGAGACTTCCAATAACTTGCTTTGTAATGGCACATTCTGGTGCATCATTTTAGCATTTGAAGAAATAACCTTCAGTGGTATACAATATTACTGTGGATTTAGAACTGCTCAGGTAGAGATAAATGACTTTTTTTTGGGGGGGGGGGGGGGTGGTTTGACAAGCTGTAACTAGTTAAATGTTGTAGGGATCCATGTTGAAGCTGCAACCATTTACAATCTATAAGTATGTAAGTGATCTTGCTGAGCTGAAAGGTTTACTTTCGGACGTTTTATCACCATACTAAGTAACATCATCAGCGAGAGTCTCCGGTGAAGTGCTGGTGGATGTCCTGCCTCTCTATTTATAGGTCATGGTTTCTTAAGGTGGGTGATGTAATTTCTGTTTTTTTTTAAAGGAAGGTAGATTGATTTAGATCTTGTGTTTATTGATGGAGTTCTGGTTAGAATGCCATGCCTCTCTGAATTCTTGTGTGTGTCTTAGTTTCGCCTGTCCTAGGATGTGTGTGTTGTCCCAGTCAAAGTGGTGTCCTGCTTTGTCTGTGTGTATGGGAACTAGCGATAGTGGGTTGTGTCTTTTGGTGGCTAGTTGTTGTTAGTATATCCTGGTGACAAGTTTCCTGCTTGTTTGTCAATGTAGTTTTTTTTACAGTTCTTGCATAGTATCTTATAAATTACATTAAATTTGCTGGTAATATCTAATGGATCCTTAAGTTTTGTTAGTTGCTGTTTGTGTGTTAGTAGGTTTGTGGGTTACCATGATGCCAAGGGATCTGAGTAGTCTGGAAATCAGTTCTGATATGTCTTTGATGTAAGTACAGAAAAACAACAAACTCAGACCAAATACTTCTCTTCAGAAGCAATCATCCCAACACCCACAAAGAGTTCCATGAAGACACTATTTCAACAAGCTACATCACACTGCAGTACCCAAGAACTACAAAAAGCTGAAGAAAAATATCTATACAATGTTTTCAAGAAAAATGGATACCCAATAAACCCAATCCGCCAATTCCTCTGAAACAAACCCAAACAAGCAGACACAACCCAACCAAAAACTATAGCCACATTACCTTGCATCAAAGACACATTAGAAATGACTTCATAGTAGGTAACATCATTTTTCTAGGTGACAAAACGTCTAAAAACTAATCTTTCAGCTCAGCAAGCTAAGTTAGATACTTATCATCAATCTGAGCTACAAATCTCAAAGATCACTTGCAACCTCTATCAATGAGTTCGATGGAGAGTGTGAAGTATGGAAGCAAATTTTGCCATTGACATGAAAATAATTAAAAGTTGTCAGCAGAAAGTAGAGTCTGCAGAAGGATATATAGTATATGGCTTAAGACAAAAAGTTACTAGATGGAGTTTAATGAGGGAAACTATTCCCTTGGAAAAAGTGAAGACTGTAGATGCTAGAGATCAGAGTAGAGTGTGTGGTGCTGGAAAAGCACAGCAGGTTGGGGAGCATCAGAGGAGCAGGAGAATCGACATTTTGGGCATAAGCCCTTCAGGAAGGCATGATGAAGGGCTTGTGCACGAAAATTCGATTCTCCTGCTCCTTGGATGCTGCCTGACCTGCTGTGCTTTTCCAGCACCACACTCTTGAAACTATGACCTTGTCCACTTTGTCAGAAAGGGGAGCAGGATGCTATTTAAATGGAGAAAGACTGCAGATACCTGTAGTATCAAGGTATGAAAGTGACCTAGTACACTCTGTGAATCATGACATCCATATATACATACAGTATGTAGCTGAATCATTAACTCAATCTGCAATAAATTCAGTCTTTTGATATTGAAGGGAGTCAGAGGCTATGGAAGACAAGACAGGAAGTGGAGTTGAGGCCATGATTTTAGTGAATGATGGAGCAGGCTCAAAGTGCAAGGTGTTAAATCTATGTTGGTTATCTCCACCTCCTATTCCCCCAAACCTGAATTTCTCTCCTAGTGAATGGAAGTAACTCACCTGGAGGTTGGATCTACACTTCCAGGAAAGGGCAAGCTGTGGAGCCTGGCATTTGCAGTCTTTTCCATCATCAAGCACTTGAGTAAAATAGTGATCCAAGCACAAGCAAAGTCTCCTATTTGATGGTTGCATTACGCATCAGAATAACTTTTCTAGCATCTTCAATCTCAGATTTCTTGCTTTTTTTATAACCCTTGCTGCTCCTGCAATCCAATTCTATATGACACAGAACAGAAATAGGCCATTCAGCCCCTCAAACCTGTTCCACTATTCAATGTAATATGTCTGAGCTGTAGCCTGACTCCATATACCAACTTTTGTCCCATATCCCTTAACTTTTTGTTAAGCAGAGGGATTATCAAACTCAGATTTAAAATTCACAACTGACCCAGCATCTGTTATTTGTGAAAGAAGGCTCCAAACCCCTACCATCTCTACAATTGGGAAAGCTAGAACTTGTGATTGGAGGAGCAGTTTTTGCCATTCCCACATTGTCTGGTCCTCTAATTTATTTATTGTTTCACAAATGTAAATCCTTGGCATTAAGCAATTTCCTCATTTGCTGAGTTTAAAGTGATTAGTTCATCACTCTGCCTGCAGACTAGGCCCTCTGATCAATGTGTGGCTTTGTGTCTCTTCAAGTGCATAAAGGGTTTGTACTGAAGCCCCAATCAGCAGGGGGTGGCTTTCCAGAACCTTGGTTCCATCATAGTTCAAAGCCTGCCATCAGTAGAAAGCGGTTACCATGACAAACTTGTTTGTGACTTCCTATTTCTTGATGCAAGAAATCTCTACCAGTAGATCTATCTTGGTAAGGTTTCTCCAGATGGAGCATTAAGATGGAAGGCAGGCAATAGCTGAATTGAATGTCATCATGGAGTTAAGTGAGGTGCAGCATAGATCCTATCATCCAGCTTGTGGATTTTTCTCAGTGTAATGTAGAGGATTGAAATTTAAGATCAAGAAGCCATGACAGAGGATTACAGATATGATGCACATTATTGCATTCTGTTGTGTCAATAAGATGAGAGAGGTAACCTATTATTGACAAGACCCACATGGTACATTGCTGTGAAGAATGATACAGTAAGTGTTGACATCTGGAGTGTTGTAAGCAGCCCAAATAGATCCAGCAGATTTGGTAGATGGGTCTTTCCTGGTGTTGTCCTTTTCTGCTGCTTTCTTCAGATATTCATGGAAAGACTCCCACATGTGTAAATTGGAATCAAGTGTTTGTTTCTGACCACAATTATTTTGTGGAGCTGGAACAGTGGATAGGGTTTATACAATACAAATTTCAAAAGCTGGAACATTTAGAGCAGCTTTTTAAAACCGGAATGCAGGAAATGGAAACTTACCTCTGGTTTTATCTTATTTCCAGAACACACACACACACATTCATCAAAAGCAATTATTTATTCAAAAGTGTTATGAATCTAGGCTGTTGGTCACCCTAAAGATTTTTTTTTTTGGTACACCATAATTATGGAAAATAGGGAATGTGTAATGATGATAAACATCAGCTATGCTATTACTGAAGGGATAGATTCAAGGATTACCTCTGGTTTTATCTTATTTCCAGAACACACACACACACATTCATCAAAAGCAATTATTTATTCAAAAGTGTTATGAATCTAGGCTGTTGGTCACCCTAAAGATTTTTTTTTTGGTACACCATATTATGGAAAATAGGGAATGTGTAATGATGATAAACATCAGCTATGCTATTACTGAATGGATAGATTCAAGGATCAAATCCTATTTCATTGTTTCTTGTGTCTTTAGAAACTCTACTTTGCCAACCAGCTATCCTAGATAAATCTAGTCCCAGTTGCCAGCATGTGGTCCATATCCCTTCAAACCCTTTCTATATGTATACCCAGCGAGATGTCTTTTAAATGTTGCAATTATACCAGCCTCCACCACTTCCTCTGGCAGCTTATTCCGTACACACAACTACCCTCTGCATGAAAACATTGCCCCTTAAGTTGCTTTTCAATCTTTCTTTCTCTCCCACTCACCCTCCATACCTATGCTCTCCAGTGTCAAAATGACTTTATTTTCCATTGGAAATAACAATGTAATTGAATGAGGAATTTCTGTATGTTATCTTTGCAAATGCAGTAGAGAAGTGAATGAATGTTGAAGGGAATTCAGAGGGTGGTACATGTATAGAATGAGGTTGCTAAAGGAAGTGGAGGCTGGTACAATTACAATATTTAAAAGGGAGCTGGAGGGATGTGGGCCAAGTGCTGGAAAATGGGACTAGACTAGGTTGGGATATCTGGTAGGCCTGGACGAATTGGACCGAAGGGTCTGTTTCTGTGCTGCACATCTATGATTTTATGATCAGGTGCAAACCTCCTGAATACTTTTGGAGCTACATCATCCAGCCAAGGGGGGGGAAGCATTCCATCACAGGCCTGAATCACACCATTTAGATAAACTCCTTGTGGAGAAACCAGCTAAGTCATTAAAAGAAACTGGAAATTCAGCAGTGAATGATGGGCACAAAGTGTTGATTGATATTCAGTGGGACAGCCCTAATTGAATTCCAGTCCTAAGAGAAGTGGTTAGATTGTCTTGGCCTGCTGCCTGGCAGTTTTGTTAACAAAAGGTTTCTTTCCACTTACCCCAGGCCTAACTGTTTCAGTACAAGTAGTCATAAATGGTGCTGACATTATGCAAATCATTAAGCTGAACATCACCACTTCTGAAGGTCATTGAGAAAGCAGCTGAAGATTGCAGAGTCCAGATCACACCTTGGGGAGCACTGACAGTGATGATTGGAATCATACCAAACACCAAGCAAGATATTTGCTTGAGGTCAAAAAAGAGGAGATTTTCTTGATAGCCAGTGATTTCAGTTACACGTGGGCTCTTTTCGACCGTGCTTCCAACAAATGGTACCAAGGCCTCACATTAAGCCTTGGTTAAATCACAAGTAGAAAGCTCAAGGTCAGGAACTTTACTGATCTAATTTGAATTTATTCAGTTATTATAAATTAACAGCCAGACATTTCAGAACAAATGTTGGAACCTGACCTCATGTTTCACTGCATTTGTTTATATATCATTCTGTCACCACCTCAAACTGAACAGCCTATGTAATTGAAAGTACATTGTGGATGCAGAAATCTACACAATATTTAGCTGTACAATAAGTTTGTTCTGTGCTTACCCAAGAGTTTAAAAAAATTGTACAGCAGGTTACCAGAACACAACCCTATTGGAGGTAAAAATTCATTGAAGTGCAATTTTTTTTCTGATCAGAAATTCAAAAGTAAAAAAGGGAGATGCCCTGTTTGTGGGGGAAGTTTCTTTTTCAAAAAGCAGAAAGCATTACATTGCATTTACTTCAAATTCATGCAGTCCAATGTTAGTGGCACAGCAGAAGAAATCACACAGTAAAAGATTTGGCAACAAGTTTATCCACCATATATAATAACCATGCACAATCAAGTGACAATACATATTTACAAAATGGATTGCACTTAATGGAATGGAGGAACCATTAGTGACAAGGAAATAATAGTGTGCTCCAAATAATTTTAACAGCCATTGTTCCAGTGTATCAGTCACAGGCAAAAAACCCTTAAGGTCAGCAGGGATGAGAAAAAGGAGAGAATTGGATGGACAGCAACACATTTCTTGATTTAACTCAGCATTAAATTAGAAACAAAAAAAAGGTACTCCCTTCAGGAAACTCTCCAGGTCAGAAATAGCTAAGTTTGCTGTACTCATTAATTTCATCCTGGTTAAAAGGAATTGAAGACAGAATCTGAACAAAACAATTAGTAGAAGAAAATGTACAGAAGTCCATCTAAATTCAGTTCAAAGGAGAACGGTTCTTTTCCCTGCAAGCTGCATATTCTTTCAATCCCTAATAACGGTTCCCCCACCAAATGACAATGAAAATCTCCAAGTGACAAGTAAAGTGAAGGTAGCACTACTGACAGTGTGGATATTTACATGCTTCAGGAATGTGTCAGGTTTTAATGCACTAAGCTGTTAACTAGTAAATGCAAAGCAGCTTCAGTATCTACATTAAGACACAGCAAATAGGCTATAATTAAATAGTTATAGATGATAGATATCACTAGTTGCTGAAAGGGAAATATGGTTTTCCTTTGAAAACACTTCAAAGCACAAGATATAAATACTTTTGATAGAATATAAAGGCCTCAGTAGCATTATAAAAAGATGTTCCACAATTGAAATATGGTGGGATCTTGACCTTTTCATACAGGAACCCTCAATTATAGAAGCATAAATATGCACAAGCCCAAATTCTGTTGAAAGATGCAGAAGGGTGATGTGTTTGTCTTTTTTAAAAAAAAAGTTATGTACATAAAGTATTGCTCGACTTAGTCTTGAGTGTTCATAATTACAGGTAAATGAAAGAGGCAGAGGGGCACATGCAATTCAATCACATTAAAAAGGGATGGTCCAAATGCAGAAATGAATTAGCTCTACTGCTACAACTCATTAGAAAGGATTTCATTAGTCACAGGACACTGGACAGAAGCATTCACAACACACTACAATGCACAGGCAGAAGTAGGGATCAGAGGGGCTGCTGAAGCAGGTCACATGTTCTGGCAACATTGCAGTTTATTAGATTTCTGCCCATCAGTCGTTGGGGGCACACTGATGTCTACCACATTGTTACCAGGTGATTCATCATGAGCCGATCGATCAGAAATCTGCTTCTGTGAAACTATGCGGTAAATTTCTGGTGGAAAGAAAAAAAATTATAGGTAAAATGCATTTGCACCATTTGAAAATATAATACAGTATTTTCACAACTGCATGTTGACTGGCATTTCAGCCTTCTTCCAATTAGTGAAGTCTTAAACGCCAGTTGTGGAAATCCAAGAAGGATTTTACTTTATGAAGCTTTTTAACCCTTGAAGGATGGCATATACTGAGGTTGACAACAGCTCTGCTCCATTCTGTGTAGCTATAGGGAGATAGTCAGTTTGATTATAATACGATAGTCACATTCTTGTGCAACCCTGCATTACAGAAAATCACGCTTTAGAAACAGCACTTAATGCTGGTGCTATAATTGCATTACAGTCAACACGTTTTAAACTTTCACATTATGGAAACAGCATCCCCAATTCAATTGCGTTACAGCAAATTCGCATTGACAAATGCACTTTATAACAGAACGACCTGTACAAGTCATCTTCATGAAGAATTCTTATCTACGAGTAGGAAGCGCAGTGAATAGCTTTATTTCACAAGATCACCAGCAGACCTATTAGAAATAGGTTCATTAATGGCAGTGACGTGCACGTCCCAACGTACTGGACCTAAATTTAATGTTATAATTTACATTCTATAGTTGAAAATTGGGATCGGAGGCAGCCGTTGGCAGTACAGTCAGTTCTGCTATGTGCGTTTCTTCAGTGTGAATTGACTTTCACATGAAGAATTTAGACCATTTGTAAAACATGAACTTTCCTTTCCTATATTGGCAATGTTTTTACACCTCATATGGAGATTTTCTTATATCATGGGATTGCACGTGAATGGAACTATTAGTCAGATGTACAGCTTGGAAACAGACCCTTCGGTCCAACCTGTCCACACCAACCAGATATCCCAATCCAATCTAGTCCCACCTGCCAGCACCCAACCCAGATCCCTCCAAACTCTTCCTATTCATATACCCATCCAAATGCCTCTTAAATGTTGCAATTGTACCAGCCTCCACCACTTCCTCTGGCAGCTCATTCCATACACACACCACCCTCTGCATGAAAAAGTTGCCCCTTAGGTCTCATCTTTCCCCTCTCACCCTAAACCTATGCCCTCTAGTTCTGGATTCCCCGATCCCGGGGAAAAGACTTTGCCTATTTATCCTATCCATGCCCCTCAATTTTATAAACCTCTAAGGTCACCCCTCAGCCTCCGACGCTCCAGGGAAAACAGCCCCAGCCTGTTTAGCCTCTCCCTATAGCTCAAATCCTCCAACCCTAGCAACATCATTGTAAATCTTTTCTGAACCCTTTCAAGTTTCACAACATCTTTCAGATAGGAAGGAGACCAGAACTGCACGCAATATTCCAACAGTGGCCTAACCAATGTCCTTTACAATGACATCAGAACAGATTGTAGAGATTCACCCTGCATCTAGCTGCATAGACACGAAATTACTCAATACTGACACTAGAATGGGAAAAAACTTCTCTCATTAACACGTGCAGTCCTGAAGAATGCAGGAAAACTGGAAAAGCAGCTCATTTATACACTTCACAAATCAATGCTTTCAAAGCAGTTCACAGTTCATGTTTGAATTGAAGTAGTGGACTGCAGTAATGTGGGCGGATAAAAAATGCATAAATTCCCACGCACACTGAATTTTAACAAATTAACCTCTTAATTTGCATTAAATGGTGGTTGGATAAATAATTTAAAATATATTGTAATCTCAATTAATTTAGAGTGACTTGGAAAGCAGAGATACCCAAGAACCTCAGCTTTGGTTAGTTGAATCTGAACTGATGCAAAATACAGAGAGCAAGATATTGAAAAAGTTACGTATCAAGAGTACTACAGTGTTGCAGACTAATTCCAAGCACCATGATCAGTTGTTTCTCCCTTTGCTTTTAAAGTTTATTACCTGTAAGAATATTCTTAAATGCTTCTTCTACATTCGTTGAATCCAGTGCAGACGTTTCAATAAATGATAGATTGTTCTTTTCTGAAAGAAGAGAGACTTCATGTTCAGCACAATTTAAGCAACATACTATTTTTACCCACCTACTTGTATATTTCAGGTTACTTTCATGAAAATGAAAATGAAAACTCCAAACAGGGAGGGATCATTCCTTCTGCTAGTCATGCCCATGCATTATAATATTTGCTGTGCTTAATCCCACATCTTGGCCACAACCAAATTCCTCATGAAAAAAAACTATTGCCCTATCAAAATTTATGAAATCAGTTTTGATAAATGTTTAGGTAAAACACAACCGATTCTGACAAACAAATCTTCCTGCTTGATTTTAAATATTCAACTTATTCATGAGGTTTCTGTATGATCAAAATCACATCTTAAGAACACACTGGCAGCAATTATTTCCAATCTCAGTACTAATGCTTCTACATTCTATGCATTTAGGCTTTGTAATCACTTGTCCTGCCACATATAATGATTTGTAAGTGCATTCCAATATCTCCTTGCTGTTCTGCACTTTTCAAACATTGTGCCATTTGCAGTATATTGTCTTTCCATATTAGTCATCTCAAAAGTTCAGCACTTCACACATTTAACTTCATGTGCCCATTTCACCATTCCAAGTGTATAACCTCCATCATTACAGATAAATCAAACTTGGCTAGTAGTAAACAAACAGCATTATATTACTCCCGAGAGTTAGATAGCAAAGGCGACACTAATACAAACACCACAGAAAACCAATTTGCAGTTTGAAAAATATTTACTCAGTGCCACCCTTTGATTTTTGATGCTGAGAACTTTTATAGTAGTCTGAAAAGCTGGTGGTGTACACAAACATGTAGTCAACTGCATTAAGTGAATGAGCAAAGTATGGTTAAAACAAACTGGATGAGACTCTAATCGGACAGCTTCATATCTGTCTTGTTCATCTGGAACCAAATGGTTAGCACTGCTGCCTCACAGCGCCAGAGACCTGGGTTCAATTCCCGCCTCAGGCGACTGACTGTGTGGAGTTTGCACATTCTCCCCGTGTTTGCGTGGGTTTCCTCCGGGTGCTCCGGTTTCCTCCCACAGTTCAAAGATGTGCAGGTCAGGTGAATTGGCCATGCTAAATTGTCCATAGTGTTAGATAAGGGGTAAATGGGTGGTTTGCACTTCGGCGGGTCGGTGTGGACTTGTTGGGCCGAAGGGCCTGTTTCCACACTGTAAAGTAATCTAATCTAATTACAAAGATATTCATACTTCGAACTAGTGAACCTAGAAAAGTCTCCTGCTTTTCAAACTAATTCCCTCTTTTGACCCTAGCTTTTTAATTCATCCAGCTAATCACAAGACAACGTGCATAGCAGTAGCAGCATATTATTCTAAGGAATCACCCACCCTCCGTAATACAAAATATCCTAGTACCCAAATGGTCATCAGGAACGTGACTCCTTGCAGAGTTGATCCTCTTAGACTAAAGCTAATAGAAACAATTGTGGGATGACCACACCTGAACTTGTCTCAGTTGAGATCAGCAGATGGAGAATCAATTTAGGGTCCATAGCTCAAGCTGATAAACTGCCAAATGGGTATTCAAAAGAACATAAAAATTTTCAGTATGATGTCACATTTAGTGTTGATTGGAAAACAAACATTGGCTTCAAGCATTAATTCATTGATAGAGACCACAAATGTTAAGATAACAGAGAGCTGTGCCAATTTCTGCAGCACTTACTTTAATTGAAATCAAAGATGACCTTGTAGCAACCTATTGCCAGTGTTTTAGGAACCCATGAGAGACTGATGGGTTATACACCCAGCTTATACTATTTATGTGTAAGCTGGGTGTACATATACTGGCATTATGGCAATGCAATAAAACAGATTATAAAGTTAACTCAACCAATACTTGAAAAAGCCTTCATTAATTAGCTAATTTACTAGAGTAGGATGTTGGCTGTTAGCACACTTTTCTCATTAGATTTGAACAGGAATAATATTCCAGAAGAAAATGATCTTTGATCCTCAATCAAGTATCTATTCTTCATGTAAATCTATGATGCGGAGGTGCCAGCGTTGTACTGGGTGAAAAAAAATCACAACCCCAGGTTATAGTCCAATAGGTTTAATTGGAAATATAGCTTTCAGAAGCACTGCTCCTTCATCAGGAAACTAGTGATTTGTAAATCTAGGAAGAGGATGCGTTAATAATGAAATTACCCCAGATGCTCCTACTGTATACCCCAGCTCTTCAACTACTGTTGAGAGATATTCCTTTCCACAGGAGTTAGTTACTGGATAGGGAGGGAGCATACACAAAGGAAAGATTTAGTTGCTGCATTGTTTTAATCTCAAGGATAACCATGGTATCCTTTTCTAGTGCTGACTTCTTGCAATTAGCCAGCATTACCACTAGATATGACATGACTATTCTATATAGGCAAAGATTTTTAATATACTATACCTACCAGCAAAGGCTCGTGCCTCATCAGTTGGTACAGCTCTCAGATGACGGAGGTCACTCTTGTTCCCAACCAGCATAATGACTATATTGTTATCAGCATGATCACGCAACTCTTTTAGCCATCGCTCGACGTTCTCATATGTTAGATGTTTGGCAATGTCATAAACGAGCAGAGCACCGACAGCCCCACGGTAGTACCTGAGAGAGCACAACCCAGATTGCATCAGTCCTTACATGTGCAGGTTGTACTTTTCATTTCTCTTCTGTGAAACGTGAGGTCTGACTGGAGTATGTATCAACACTCCCAATTTAAAAATTGGTTAGGAAGTAACTGCAAGCTGAAAGCTGATGAACTATTCAGTTATCTTCTCTTTGTGGTGAATGTGATGGAAGAGGTCAAAATACTGATCTTGAAAAAGTGGACTAACAGACAAGTTCCCGTTCCAACTAAGCAGCAAACCAGAGGAGCCAAAGTGACCATGCTCTTCTGGTCAAACAATTACTTTAGCAAATCATATTATTGCTCCTTTTCTACACTCACTCTTAAAACTGCTTCCATTGTTTACTTAGCCATTTTCACCAAAATCACTGTTCGTTCACGATGAGTATATATTAAGAACTTTTTTGACCTCTTTCCAACTTTGAAATTAACTAATGAGTTAATTAGCTTAATGACCAAAGTGAAAGTATACCAGACTGAGAATTCTTGCAGCACAGTGGTAACATTCTTATCTCAGAGCCAGAAGGCCTGTGTTCAACTCCCACCTGCTGCAGGGACTTCTAACACAATCTGAACAGGTTGTTAAATAAAATCTATACCATTTGTTAGAAGAACTCTTGGTGCAGCAGTAGGTTCCCACCTCTGGGCTAGCAGGGCCAGGTTCAAATCTCAATGTTGCAAATGGATTGATTAAAGAGATCTACTTGACTTAGCTTAGGCATCTTTTTCAGTTCTAAAAGAATTACTACACAAAACCTAATGTCGCTCTCAAAAGACTCATTCACCTCCTATTTTCCAGTTTCATTTCTACAAATTAACTATATTTATAAAATACTTACGCTGAAGTGATGGCACGGTATCGCTCCTGTCCTGCTGTGTCCCAGATCTGGGCCTTAATAGTCTTTCCATCAACCTGGATACTCCTGGTGGCAAACTCCACTCCAATGGTGCTCTTACTCTCCAGATTAAATTCATTACGTGTAAACCTGGACAGGAGGTTGCTCTTTCCGACCCCAGAGTCTCCAATCAGGACAACTAGAAGAGATAAATTGTATTATACATGTAATTGTGGTGATTCAATAACAGTTTTGTTAAAAGGAAGTCATTTGCCAAAATGTGCTGCAGGACAACATGCAGGTAGCAAAAATCACCTGTGGCACAGCTTATTTACAATACGAGACTAAGGAATTAGTGTACAAAATCAAGTACAAAGACTATTCGGGATCTATTTGTCTTTTCATAAACCATACTAAACCGAACAAGAGGCAAGACTACAATTTGTATTAGTGTATCTCATTTAACATGAGAAAATCTCTCCAGATGCTTCACAGTAGTGAAAAGTAAATTTGAACAAAGCACATGGTTACATTACAACAGAAAGCCAAAAAGTTTGGGTAAACTCCTCTGCTAATTTAGACCCGATAGAAGCTCACCTCACGTCGTAATCTTAAAATTGAGGCAAAGAACTATCCCAGAGGTCACTATTTAAAGTAAAAATTAACAATTTTATTCTTTAAGTCCAATAGAGAATATTAAACCAACGTCTAATTTACAACTTTCCTCTTAAACCTAATTTTTTACCTCCCTTCAATACTGGTCTGATAAAACTCAGATTTAAAAAAACCCAAAAATCAAAACCAGCCAGCTGTCAAATCTTTGTATCTTCCTTTATAGATTTTCCTCGATCATCTTTTCTTTAGTAATTGTGCTTCACAGGTCTTCATATGAACAGGTACTTTTCAGAGCTGTTCAGCTTACAGTCTATACTGTATTTTCATGGTAGTTCTCCCCATAACTGTTCAAAATAACTTGTTTTATACCCCAAAAAAATTTTATCATTTCACTGGTTTGATGTTGTCAAAATACTAAATGCAAATTTGATTGGATTTTGGTATTGGGGCATAATTTAAACTGATTGGCTGAACTTGAATTTGTATTTGTTTCTGTATCATGGCAACTTAGCTGCATTATTTCATAGTCAATATTACATTTTAACTTGTTTCAGAACACTTTGCACCAGCCAGAAATTTCAGCTCCCTTAAAAGGTATTGCAAGCAGGCATCAGAGCCGCCCTGCTTTTGCCACGGGACTATGCCTACATCAGGAAACTATAAGAATTCATTGTGTTTTAAACAGCAGTCCGGGAGATAGGAGACAGAGGACAGAAAATCCACACTATACCAACACTACCCATGATTCATAGACCAAAACTCCGGAATTAATATGGAAACCCATCTCCTAATCACATCACGAGACTGATATCAGACCAATACACACCAACACCCCAAGGGAACAAAGGGGGGTGCTAGCCCCTGTCCTCAGAGAGAGACAAGCAGATAATACCCAGACCCGTTTTACGTAAACCAATTAGCACCCTATTGTGCGTGCCCTGCAACTCTCCTGGGATGGCAGGAAACATTCTATTTGCACTTACTCCAGTGATGATGGGGAACTATCATCCCATTCATCCTCAAATTCCACACACCCTGACAACTAAAAGTATATAATATGTAGCTGCGCGCGGGAACAGCAGAGCAGCCGAGATTCGGACCTCAGTTGGTCTCCGCCGGCGTTACTGTAGCAATAAACGTTACCGATTGTTGAACCGCACTCTGGGCTCGGACTGATATCATTTCATCCGCGCTAACAGTATAGTACACACTGCACCTTCATAACACTTGGCTACAGAGGTAGGCTTTAATGGAGCATTATAGAGGAAAGAGACAGTGGCAGAGAAGTACCTTACAATGAAGTAATTGCTATTTAGGAGGCATAATACTTCTCCAGCAAACACAAGAAAGTTTCAATGTTGTAAATCTGGTTTAGAACATGGTGGTAGTGTTGGACTTGGGTGGGTAAAGTCAGAAGTCACATGACACCAAATTATAGTCCAACAGGGTTATTTGAAGGAGCAGTGTTCCGCAAGCTTACAATTTCAAATAAACTTGGACTAGTCACATGGGATTTCCAACCCGGTTTAGAACAAGTACAGATTTTGTAATAATATGACGGGGGTAAATTAATACAAATTGTTTGATACATACAAAAGCTAGCCGTGGTCTGCTGCACCTCAGTTGATGAACCTCATCCACTTGGGGGAGGGGAGCATGTTGCACACACATTTGTGTCATTATCAAAGCCTCGCGCACACTGAATTATAAAGCTTTCATAGAGATCAACAGCCCATAAAAAAAAGCATGATTGTGTTGTGTGTGTCTAGGTGCTAATTATTTAAAAATCTTGATAACTTATGCCTGCTGTCTCGTAGTAAAAATTTAAACACTTTTCAAAATTTTGCTTTCCTTGAGCAATCTAGTTCAATTAAATGGACATGTAACAACTAAAGATAATTGTAGTAGTCGAAATCTCCAATACCTTCTGTATTTGCGCTGGTGTACATAGTTACATGACTGCATCAGCAAGTTTATTGGTGAGTATGAAAAAGAACCCAAAAGCCAAAACATAGCTCTTGGAAAAATAAAATTTGAGCTATGTTCAAGTGTCTCTCTTTCAACATATGGAAGGTTAGAATATTTGACTGTCTAGATGTGGGCGAAAAGGGGTTTTATTTTGGAAAAATTCAAGAACAGGCACAAGTCTTTGCTTGTACGATTCAAGGGATCGGAGAGAATACGGAAATAACACTGCAGTCCTTCACAAGTTGAAAACCATGCACGTTTTTGGTGCAGAGATGTCCAAGGTAAGAGATTTTCTACCTTGATGCTATTTTAAAAAAAAATCAACTGATGGAACTATTAATGAGATGGGTAGCCAGTGTCAAATTGACTGTAAACAATGTGTCGACCATCACACTGACTTGCTTCACCCCAATCTGGTTGAAAGCATCTATTTCAGATTTCCCAGTGAAGCTGCTACAGTTATTTCATGAATGAATTGTCAAATTATGAAGTAGTTTCTCAGACTCCAACATTTGAGTACACAGTCTCAGTAAATCAAGTCAAATGCATTGGTCAGCTCAAATTAATGCACTGGTGATGTTCTGGTATAATCACAAATTTTCTTGCAAAGACCATGTCTGGACACTTCTCAGAAAGTGTAAAATGTTTCTATTCAGGATACCAATCATGGTGGTTTACCACCAGATTGCAGAATTAGTTCAACTGAAAGAGAGCGGTTTGTGTGTGGAATGAACTTCCAGAGGAAATGGTGGATGTGGGTACAGTTGCAATGATTAAAAACATTTAGAGGCGAACATGAATAAAAAACGTTTGCAGGGATATGGGCCAAGTACAAGTAGGTAGGACTGGTTTAGTTTGGGATTATGGTCAGCAAGGACTGTTGTGGGGTATAGAGTCCGTTTCCATGCTGTATGACTGACTTGATATTTTTCTTCTTCATTTATGGAAGAAATCTTTTATTTTATTCCCAACAAGCTTTCACCTGTCTTATCAGACAAGACAGATTGCCCAGTCCTGTAGTTAAGAGGAGCATCTGCAGCTGATGTTATTCATACTCCAGTTATTGCTCTAATTGATGCGCCAAGGATTGGGGCTCGAAGGAGACTGCTCAACTGCCACTGCAGATTCACTGTTTAGTTGTTTAAAATGTTCATTCCAGCATTCATCACTCTACAAGCTAAAAAAAAAGTTTGTCCATTTGGTCTCGATTATTAAGTGACCCAATGGCTCCAAAAAGACTCTGCATGTCTTGAAAGTCAGTACACCATTGGGTTCATGAACTCCTATGCTCATCATGTCCTTCGTCTTTGGATGCATGCCTTGAACAGATGGAAAGCAGCCTTCTGACTTTGGGTTGTTCTGCCAGGAAAAAAAGCCTGCTTGTTTGTTTCATGAAAACAAACTTGATCAAACATCTTCATCAAACCAAACCTGGTGCCAATAAGGCTCAAATGCAATGATCTTGATACAGCTAATGCAGCTGACTTTATTGGATCCCAACAGAGAGATGCACAAAGATTTTCCAGAGTGATTGCAGAATTGCTGTTTAATTACAGTTTCAGGGCTGACAGATCATCTGCATCTTGGGCCTTGCATTGTCCTAGCACTAGATAGATAGATATTAATTTTTTTTATTCACTCATGGAACATGGGAATAGCTAGGCTGGCCAGCATTTATTGTCCTGCCCTGTGAGCCACCTTCTAGAATTGCTGCAGCGCACCCCACAATGCTGTTAGGGAGAGAATTTCAGGTTTCTGACCAAGCTACACAGTGAAGAAACAGCAATATACTTCCAAGTCAGGATGGCCTGTGGCTTGGAGGGGAAGTTGTAGGAAATTGTTCCTATGTATCTGCTTCCTTTGTCCTTCTAAATGGAAGAGGTTGTAGATTTGGGAGGTAAGCCAGTACCAAGTTGATTTGTCCAGATTGGTGGCCTGTATGGACTGAGTGATAGATACTCTATCTTGGACTAAAGAGTTACATGATTCAAGAGGCACCAATGCTCTAATCTAGGATACTGTCATGTGATTTTGTATTTGTCCTGCTGGCTGATGACTCAATTAGGCTATGCTGAGCTCACTGACTGCAGGAGAACAATTTACCGTGGCTTTTCTCACCTTGCTTATCCCCACCTTGATGTTTCAGCTCCAACAGGAGTGTGCCAATCCTTGCATGAAAACTTCCATGGAAGGTTTCCTGCCCATTATCATCTTTTGCAAACACAATGCAGCATCATGGCAAGACAAGCTTCCCTGAACTTCAGAATCAAAAGTTAGAGGCATGAACTCTAAAGGCAGTGGCACATCACCTGTAGCCCAGCCATAGGTGAAGTACCTGATGTATGTACAAATGGGAAGTTCCTGCAACACGTTCACAATTGCATTCCTCATTTCAATACCAAATCCACAAACACTTGGAAGCACTGAAAGCTGTCTTGTGGGTGTATTCTCCTAACTGATTTCCTCAGCTATCCCTCCCCAAAAGATAGGTATGTCAATTTGGACTAGAGAGCTTGCCGAATAGAATTTCATTTCTTCTTTCAGGGTGGCCACTCAAGATTATTCAAGAGTGTTCTGACATGCCAAAAGGTGGAAAATTTAGGAGTTTATTTCTTTGACAACAAGCTGATAACTCTGATGGGTGCGGTTCCACAAACAGAAAGCGAGCCACTCTTCAGGGTACCCTTCTCACACCTACTTTGTGGTGTGCAAATGGTAGCCTGAAGGGGTCAATTTGGTGACAGTTGCAACTGCCCAAAGGCACCAAAGTTCCAATGCCAGTGTCTAATAACCTTTTTCCTCCCCCTTGATTAGGGTCTTCCAAATCCCCAGCCCTACCTCACCACAGGGTAGGAGTGTGGATCCTGGTGGAATCCTGACTTCATTTCACCTGGGGACGTAAGGTACCATCATTGTTCTCAACTTTGACAGGTGATAGTCAGGTTCTAGCAGTGGTCTGAACAGGACAAGCAAGACAACCCTGACACTGCATACATAAAATTCCTACAGTGTGAAAGTCGGCTATTTGGCCCATTGAGTCCAGAGTGACCTTCCAAAGAACATCTCACCCAAACCCATCCTCTACCCTACCTGAAACCCTGCATTTCCCATAGCTAATCCAACTGACCCAATCACAGGACACTATGGACATTTAGCATGGTCAACTAACCTAACCTGCAAACTGGAGCACCTGAAGGAAACCCACACAGACACCAGGAGAACATGCAAATTCCACAGACACCCGGAGGTTGGAATCGAACCAGGCTGCTGGGTCTGAAAGGCACTAATGCTAACCACTGAGCCACAATGCCACCCAAACAAAGTTGGCTTGCAAATCAGGGAAGGTTCTTTCAGTCCTGCTCAAAATAGGCAGTTATGATACATCCAATGACATTATGTTTGATAACTAGTGATGGCAGGTCGAATTTCTGATTACTGATGAGACATGAACTTTTAAAAGTTCAAGTTTCCTACAGCACCCAGAAACTTCCAACTCATTACACATATACAATGTGAATTTCCAAATTACTTTCACAATCTGCCTGCCTTGGCCAGATCACAGTGAGAATGTATATCAGGTATGAGCAGGTAGGGAAAAATTACTGAGTTGTGAGAAACAAGAGGTTCATCTGAGCATGACTCAGATCAGATAAGAACTTGCAGTTAACACCAGGGTGGGGGCAGGGTAATAGGTTAACAAGGTAGAAAAACGATTATTGTTGTGGTTCTGTTTGCCGAGCTGGAAGTTTTTGTTGCAAATGTTTCGTCCCCTGGCTAGGCGACATCATCAGTGCTTGGGAGCCTCCTGCGAAGCGCTTCTTTGATGTTTCCTCCGGTGTTTATAGTGGTCTGTCCCTGCCGCTTCCGGTTGTCAGTTTCAGCTGTCCGCTGTAGTGGCTGGTATATTGGGTCCAGGTCGATGTGTTTGTTGATGGAGTTTGTGGATGAATGCCATGCCTCTAGGAATTCCCTGGCTGTTCTCTGTCTGGCTTGCCCTATGATAGTAGTGTTGTCCCAGTCGAATTCATGTTGCTTGTTGTCTGCGTGTGTAGCTACTAAGGATAGCTGGTCGTGTCGTTTCGTGGCTAGACAACAACTCACCAGAACGAAGGACCAGATACCCAACATGAGCAAAACTAATGTAGTGTACAAAATACCATGCAAGGACTGCACAAAACACTACATAGGACAAACAGGAAGACAGCTAACAATCCGCATACATGAACATCAACTAGCCACGAAACGACACGACCAGCTATCCTTAGTAGCCACACACGCAGACAACAAGCAACATGAATTCGACTGGGACAACACTACTATCATAAACAGACCCTTTAGTCCAACCGTCCAAGCCGACCAGATATCCCAACCCAATCTAGCCCCACCTCCCAGCACCCGGCCCATGTCCCTCCAAACTCTTCCTATTCATATACCCATCCAAATGCCTCTTAAATGTTGCAATTGTACCAGCCTCCACCACATTCCAT